>NC_051089.1:21280198-21527711 GCF_901709675.1 Syngnathus acus | reverse complement strand
AGGAACAGATGCACCTGCATGGATCCATTCCTTCAGCCACTGTGTGATAGCATTAACATCATGCTTCTCTGACAGCATCTGCACGACTGGGACACTGGAGCTGGTATGCCCTGTCATAACACCCTGATACAGGAAGATATGGCCAGACATGCCATTCGGCCTCATCAGTTTTTTAACTATTGAGCCAGTTGCATCAACACATAATATTGGGTGGGATTTCTTTAAGCTCTTGTACACATGCATTTGTGTTTGACTCCAATAGTGACAGAAAAACTTGTCAAGTCCAATGTCTTTGATGCTGTCACTGTGAGGTGCACTGTATTTCAACATCTGCAATGATAAAATTGGATTTTTGTCACCTAATGCCAAATCATTTTTCTCTTGCTTTGCCTTGCGCAGGGTGGCCAAATTTGGCAGGTGGCGTGGCTCAGGGTCTCCGAAGTCCATCGATTTATTTGCCTGTGATGCTCGCCATACATGTGGTTCCATCCTGCCCTCACAAAGTTTTTACTTACATTGGTCGATGGTCACTTCCCAGAAAAAGACACTTTCTGTCACTCACTGTTATTAAATCTTCGGAGATAGTTGTGTATTTGTCGCTTGAAAAAGTTGCACGTCTTTGTTTTTCGCCACCCTGTTGCGATATGTCTTACCGGCCTGCAGAGGTCACTTGGCATGGTAATTAGTTGGATAATACATGTGTAAGAATTAAGGAGTTATCATGATGTCAAGTGAAAAAGAATAAAATACATGACAGGGGGTTAATGAAGATGCATGATTTTAATAATGAAAAATTGCAATGGCACAAACAAATGGTTAATTAACGATCCATGGAGCAAGGATTTGACATCTCTAGAAAATAAATTAGTATTAAATAAATGACAAATTGAATGATTCACTGAACGTCAACAAATTTTTTTGCGGCACAATCGGTACCATTTTTGCAGCACAAACCAGCACAAACGAAACACAAACGAACGGCACTATTTTGGGTCAATTTGGAAGTAAACAGGGGGGCGGGGCTACCTGACGTCATCGCTATAAAATAAATGTGTAATATCTCCGAAACGGAAGCAGCACAAACGAAAATTTTTGCTGCACAAACCTGCACAAACGAAGCACAAACGAACGGTACCATTTTGGGTCCATTTGGAGCGAAGTGGGGGGCTAGGTGACGTCATCGCTATAAAATAAATGTGTAATATCTCCGAAACGGAAGCAGCACAAACGAAAATTTTTGCTGCACAAACCAGCACTAACGAAGCACAAACGAACGGTACCGTTTTGGGTCCATTTTGAGCAGATGGGGGGCTGGGTGAACTCTGGATGACCTATAAAAGAATCGTTCATAACTAAAAAACCATAGCAGCACAAACGAAAATTTTTGCTGCACAAACCTGCACAAACGAAGCACAAACGAACGGTACCATTTTGGGTCCATTTGGAGCGAGGTGGGGGGCTGGGTGACGTCATCGCTATAAAATAAATGTGTAATATCTCCGAAACGGAAGCAGCACAAACGAAAATTTTTGCTGCACAAACCTGCACAAACGAAGCACAAACGAACGGTACCATTTTGGGTCCATTTGGAGGGAAGTGGGGGGCTAGGTGACGTCATCGCTATAAAATAAATGTGTAATATCTCCGAAACGGAAGCAGCACAAACGAAAATTTTTGCTGCACAAACCAGCACTAACGAAGCACAAACGAACGGTACCGTTTTGGGTCCATTTTGAGCAGATGGGGGGCTGGGTGAACTCTGGATGACCTATAAAAGAATCGTTCATAACTAAAAAACCATAGCAGCACAAACGAATTTTTTGCTGCACAAACCAGCACAAACGAAGCACAAACGAAACAGACTATTTTGCTTAAATATTGCGTGGGGTGGGGGGCCAGCTTCACGCATGCAGAAATGACCACCTGCAACGTTTGGTTTATGTTTTATAAGCATTTTTTGTTTTATTGCTTAAATCGCATTTTCTCGACGAGCTGAGCACGTTTTCTGGATGGTGCCTCTCCCGTCACTCTGGTTAGGTTGGCATAGTAAAAAGCGCTCTTGGGGCTTCAGAGTGCCAGTTTATCACTGCGCATGCAGAAATGACCACCTGCAACGTTTGGTTTATGTTTTATAAGCATTTTTAGTTTTATTGCTTAAATCGCATTTTCTCGACGAGCTGAGCACGTTTTCTGGATGGTGCCTCTCCCGTCACTCTGGTTAGGTTGGCAAAGTAAAAAGCGCTCTTGGGTGCTTCAGAGTGCCGAGTTTATCACTGCACATAAAGAAATGACCACCTGCAACGTTTGGTTTATGTTTTATGAGCATTTTTAATTGTATTGCTTAGAGCGCATTTTCTCGACGAGCTGAGCACTATTTCTAGTAAAAAGCGCTCTTGGGTGCTTCAGAGTGCCGGGTTTATCACTGCGCATGCAGAAATGACCACCTGCAACGTTTGGTTTATGTTTTATAAGCATTTTTGTTTTATTGCTTAAATCGCATTTTCTCGACGAGCTGAGCACGTTTTCTGGATGGTGCCTCTCCCGTCACTCTGGTTAGGTTGGCATAGTAAAAAGCGCTCTTGGGGGCTTCAGAGTGCCCAGTTTATCACTGCGCATGCAGAAATGACCACCTGCAACGTTTGGTTTATGTTTTATAAGCATTTTTAGTTTTATTGCTTAAATCGCATTTTCTCGACGAGCTGAGCACGTTTTCTGGATGGTGCCTCTCCCGTCACTCTGGTTAGGTTGGCAAAGTAAAAAGCGCTCTTGGGTGCTTCAGAGTGCCGAGTTTATCACTGCACATAAAGAAATGACCACCTGCAACGTTTGGTTTATGTTTTATGAGCATTTTTAATTGTATTGCTTAGAGCGCATTTTCTCGACGAGCTGAGCACTATTTCTAGTAAAAAGCGCTCTTGGGTGCTTCAGAGTGCCGGGTTTATCACTGCGCATGCAGAAATGACCACCTGCAACGTTTGGTTTATGTTTTATAAGCATTTTTTGTTTTATTGCTTAAATCGCATTTTCTCGACGAGCTGAGCACGTTTTCTGGATGGTGCCTCTCCCGTCACTCTGGTTAGGTTGGCATAGTAAAAAGCGCTCTTGGGGGCTTCAGAGTGCCCAGTTTATCACTGCGCATGCAGAAATGACCACCTGCAACGTTTGGTTTATGTTTTATAAGCATTTTTAGTTTTATTGCTTAAATCGCATTTTCTCGACGAGCTGAGCACGTTTTCTGGATGGTGCCTCTCCCGTCACTCTGGTTAGGTTGGCAAAGTAAAAAGCGCTCTTGGGTGCTTCAGAGTGCCGAGTTTATCACTGCACATAAAGAAATGACCACCTGCAACGTTTGGTTTATGTTTTATGAGCATTTTTAATTGTATTGCTTAGAGCGCATTTTCTCGACGAGCTGAGCACTATTTCTAGTAAAAAGCGCTCTTGGGTGCTTCAGAGTGCCGGGTTTATCACTGCGCATGCAGAAATGACCACCTGCAACGTTTGGTTTATGTTTTATAAGCATTTTTGTTTTATTGCTTAAATCGCATTTTCTCGACGAGCTGAGCACGTTTTCTGGATGGTGCCTCTCCCGTCACTCTGGTTAGGTTGGCATAGTAAAAAGCGCTCTTGGGGGCTTCAGAGTGCCCAGTTTATCACTGCGCATGCAGAAATGACCACCTGCAACGTTTGGTTTATGTTTTATAAGCATTTTTAGTTTTATTGCTTAAATCGCATTTTCTCGACGAGCTGAGCACGTTTTCTGGATGGTGCCTCTCCCGTCACTCTGGTTAGGTTGGCAAAGTAAAAAGCGCTCTTGGGTGCTTCAGAGTGCCGAGTTTATCACTGCACATAAAGAAATGACCACCTGCAACGTTTGGTTTATGTTTTATGAGCATTTTTAATTGTATTGCTTAGAGCGCATTTTCTCGACGAGCTGAGCACTATTTCTAGTAAAAAGCGCTCTTGGGTGCTTCAGAGTGCCGGGTTTATCACTGCGCATGCAGAAATGACCACCTGCAACGTTGGTTTATGTTTTATAAGCATTTTTTGTTTTATTGCTTAAATCGCATTTTCTCGACGAGCTGAGCACGTTTTCTGGATGGTGCCTCTCCCGTCACTCTGGTTAGGTTGGCATAGTAAAAAGCGCTCTTGGGGGCTTCAGAGTGCCCAGTTTATCACTGCGCATGCAGAAATGACCACCTGCAACGTTTGGTTTATGTTTTATAAGCATTTTTAGTTTTATTGCTTAAATCGCATTTTCTCGACGAGCTGAGCACGTTTTCTGGATGGTGCCTCTCCCGTCACTCTGGTTAGGTTGGCAAAGTAAAAGCGCTCTTGGGTGCTTCAGAGTGCCGAGTTTATCACTGCACATAAAGAAATGACCACCTGCAACGTTTGGTTTATGTTTTATGAGCATTTTTAATTGTATTGCTTAGAGCGCATTTTACTAGACGAGCTGAGCACTATTTCTAGTAAAAAGCGCTCTTGGGTGCTTCAGAGTGCCGGGTTTATCACTGCGCATGCAGAAATGACCACCTGCAACGTTGGTTTATGTTTTATAAGCATTTTTGTTTTATTGCTTAAATCGCATTTTTCTCGACGAGCTGAGCACGTTTTCTGGATGGTGCCTCTCCCGTCACTCTGGTTAGGTTGGCATAGTAAAAGTGCTCTTGGGGGCTTCAGAGTGCCCAGTTTATCACTGCGCATGCAGAAATGACCACCTGCAACGTTTGGTTTATGTTTTATAAGCATTTTTAGTTTATTGCTTAAAGCGCATTTTCTCGACGAGCTGAGCACGTTTTCTAGTAAAAAAGCGCTCTTGGGTGCTTCAGAGTGCCGAGTTGAGTGCGTGGTTTAGCGTCCGCCCCGGTCCCTTATGGGACCCTATTTGGCCCGCGGACCGGCTGGCGGGAGCTCCGTGAAAGCCTGTCCGCCCTCCGAGCACTCCTGCCGGGCGTGGGTTAGAGACCGCGCTCCGGTCACTTATGGGACCCTAATTGGCCCGCGGACCGGCTGGCGGTACCTCCGTGAATGCCTATCCGCCGTCCGAGCACTCCTGCCGGGCCTGAGTTAGAGACCGCGACCGGTCACTTATGGGACCCTAAATGGCCCGCGGACCGGCTGGCGGTACCACCGTGAAAGCCTATCCGCCCTCCGAGCACATCCTGCCGGGCGTGAGTTCGAGACCGCGCCCGGTCACTTATGGGACCCTAAATGGCCCGCGGACCGGCTGGCGGGAGCTCCGTGAAAGCCTGTCCGCCCTCCGAGCACTCCTGCCGGGCGTGGGTTAGAGACCGCGCCCGGTCACTTATGGGACCCTAAATGGCCCGCGGACCGGCTGGCGGTACCACCGTGAAAGCCTATTCCGCCCTCCGAGCACTCCTGCCGGGCGTGAGTTCGAGACCGCGCCCGGTCACTTATGGGACCCTAAATGGCCCGCGGACCTGCTGGCGGTACCTCCGTGAATGCCTATCCGCCCTCCGAGCACTCCTGCCGGGCCTGAGTTCGAGACCGCGCCCGGTCTGTATGGGACCCTGAATGGCCCGCGGACCGGCTGGCGGGACGTCCGTGGATGCCTATCCGCCCTCCGAGCACTCCCGCCGGGCGTGGGTTAGAGACCGCGCCCGGTCATGTATGGGACCCTGAATGGCCCGCGGACCGGCTGGCGGGACCTCCGTGAATGCCTATCCGCCCCTCCGAGCACTCCTGCCGGGCGTGGGTTAGAGACCGCGCCCGGTCAGTTATGGGACCCTAAATAGCCCGCGGACCGGCTGGCGGGACCTCCGTGAATGCCTATCCGCCCTCCGAGCACTCCTGCCGGGCCTGAGTTTGAGACCGCGCCCGGTCAGTTATGGGACCCTAAATAGCCCGCGGACCGGCTGGCGGGTTTTCCGTGAATGCCTATCCGCCCTCCGAGCACTCCTGCCGGGCCTGAGTTTGAGACCGCGCCCGGTCAGTTATGGGACCCTAAATAGCCCGCGGACCGGCTGGCGGGACCTCCGTGAATGCCTATCCGCCCTCCGAGCACTCCTGCCGGGCGTGGGTTTGAGACCGCGCCGGTCAGTTATGGGACCCTAAATAGCCCGCGGACCGGCTGGCGGTACCTCCGTGAAAGCCTATCCGCCCTCCGAGCACTCCTGCCGGGCGTGAGTTAGAGACCGCGCACGGTCACTTATGGGACCCTAAATGGCCCGCGGACATGCTGGCGGGGCTTCCGTGAAAGCCTATCCGCCTTCCGAGCGCTCTTGCCGGGCGTGAGTTAGCGTCCGCGCCCGGTCGCCTCACGTCACTGTGGTTAAGTTGGCATAGTAAAAAGCGCTCTTGGGTCCTTCAGAGTGCGGAGTTTATCACTGCGCATGAAGAAATGACAACCTGCAACGTTTGGTTTATGTTTTATAAGCATTTTTAGTTTTATTGCTTAAATCGCATTTTCTCGACGAGCTGAGCACGTTTTCTGGATGGTGCCTCTCCCGTCACTCTGGTTAGGTTGGCAAAGTAAAAAGCGCTCTTGGGTGCTTCAGAGTGCCGAGTTTATCACTGCACATAAAGAAATGACCACCTGCAACGTTTGGTTTATGTTTTATGAGCATTTTTAATTGTATTGCTTAGAGCGCATTTTCTCGACGAGCTGAGCACTATTTCTAGTAAAAAGCGCTCTTGGGTGCTTCAGAGTGCCGGGTTTATCACTGCGCATGCAGAAATGACCACCTGCAACGTTTGGTTTATGTTTTATAAGCATTTTTTGTTTTATTGCTTAAATCGCATTTTCTCGACGAGCTGAGCACGTTTTCTGGATGGTGCCTCTCCCGTCACTCTGGTTAGGTTGGCATAGTAAAAAGCGCTCTTGGGGGCTTCAGAGTGCCCAGTTTATCACTGCGCATGCAGAAATGACCACCTGCAACGTTTGGTTTATGTTTTATAAGCATTTTTAGTTTTATTGCTTAAATCGCATTTTCTCGACGAGCTGAGCACGTTTTCTGGATGGTGCCTCTCCCGTCACTCTGGTTAGGTTGGCAAAGTAAAAAGCGCTCTTGGGTGCTTCAGAGTGCCGAGTTTATCACTGCACATAAAGAAATGACCACCTGCAACGTTTGGTTTATGTTTTATGAGCATTTTTAATTGTATTGCTTAGAGCGCATTTTCTCGACGAGCTGAGCACTATTTCTAGTAAAAAGCGCTCTTGGGTGCTTCAGAGTGCCGGGTTTATCACTGCGCATGCAGAAATGACCACCTGCAACGTTTGGTTTATGTTTTATAAGCATTTTTTGTTTTATTGCTTAAATCGCATTTTCTCGACGAGCTGAGCACGTTTTCTGGATGGTGCCTCTCCCGTCACTCTGGTTAGGTTGGCATAGTAAAAAGCGCTCTTGGGGGCTTCAGAGTGCCCAGTTTATCACTGCGCATGCAGAAATGACCACCTGCAACGTTTGGTTTATGTTTTATAAGCATTTTTAGTTTTATTGCTTAAATCGCATTTTCTCGACGAGCTGAGCACGTTTTCTGGATGGTGCCTCTCCCGTCACTCTGGTTAGGTTGGCAAAGTAAAAAGCGCTCTTGGGTGCTTCAGAGTGCCGAGTTTATCACTGCACATAAAGAAATGACCACCTGCAACGTTTGGTTTATGTTTTATGAGCATTTTTAATTGTATTGCTTAGAGCGCATTTTCTCGACGAGCTGAGCACTATTTCTAGTAAAAAGCGCTCTTGGGTGCTTCAGAGTGCCGGGTTTATCACTGCGCATGCAGAAATGACCACCTGCAACGTTTGGTTTATGTTTTATAAGCATTTTTTGTTTTATTGCTTAAATCGCATTTTCTCGACGAGCTGAGCACGTTTTCTGGATGGTGCCTCTCCCGTCACTCTGGTTAGGTTGGCATAGTAAAAAGCGCTCTTGGGGGCTTCAGAGTGCCCAGTTTATCACTGCGCATGCAGAAATGACCACCTGCAACGTTTGGTTTATGTTTTATAAGCATTTTTAGTTTTATTGCTTAAATCGCATTTTCTCGACGAGCTGAGCACGTTTTCTGGATGGTGCCTCTCCCGTCACTCTGGTTAGGTTGGCAAAGTAAAAAGCGCTCTTGGGTGCTTCAGAGTGCCGAGTTTATCACTGCACATAAAGAAATGACCACCTGCAACGTTTGGTTTATGTTTTATGAGCATTTTTAATTGTATTGCTTAGAGCGCATTTTCTCGACGAGCTGAGCACTATTTCTAGTAAAAGCGCTCTTGGGTGCTTCAGAGTGCCGGGTTTATCACTGCGCATGCAGAAATGACCACCTGCAACGTTTGGTTTTTGTTTTATAAGCATTTTTTGTTTTATTGCTTAAATCGCATTTTCTCGACGAGCTGAGCACGTTTTCTGGATGGTGCCTCTCCCGTCACTCTGGTTAGGTTGGCATAGTAAAAAGCGCTCTTGGGGGCTTCAGAGTGCCCAGTTTATCACTGCGCATGCAGAAAAGACCACCTGCAACGTTTGGTTTATGTTTTATAAGCATTTTTAATTGTATTGCTTAGAGTGCATTTTCTCGACGAGCTGAGCACGTTTTCTAGTAAAAGCGCTCTTGGGTGCTTCAGAGTGCCGAGTTGAGTGCGGTGGTTTAGCGTCCGCCCCCGGTCCCTTATGGGACCCTATTTGGCCCGCGGACCGGCTGGCGGGAGCTCCGTGAAAGCCTGTCCGCCCTCCGAGCACTCCTGCCGGGCGTGGGTTAGAGACCGCGCCCGGTCACTTATGGGACCCTAATTGGCCCGCGGACCGGCTGGCGGTAACCTCCGTGAATGCCTATCCGCCGTCCGAGCACTCCTGCCGGGCCTGAGTTAGAGACCGCGCCCGGTCACTTATGGGACCCTAAATGGCCCGCGGACCGGCTGGCGGTACCACCGTGAAAGCCTATCCGCCCTCCGAGCACTCCTGCCGGGCGTGAGTTCGAGACCGCGCCCGGTCACTTATGGGACCCTAAATGGCCCGCGGACCGGCTGGCGGCAGCTCCGTGAAAGCCTGTCCGCCCTCCGAGCACTCCTGCCGGGCGTGGGTTAGAGACCGCGCCCCGGTCACTATGGGACCCTAAATGGCCCGCGGACCGGCTGGCGGTACCACCGTGAAAGCCTATCCGCCCTCCGAGCACTCCTGCCGGGCGTGAGTTCGAGACCGCGCCCGGTCACTTATGGGACCCTAAATGGCCCGCGGACCTGCTGGCGGTACCCTCCGTGAATGCCTATCCGCCCTCCGAGCACTCCTGCCGGGCCTGAGTTCGAGACCGCGCCCGGTCATGTATGGGACCCTGAATGGCCCGCGGACCGGCTGGCGGGACGTCCCGTGGATGCCTATCCGCCCTCCGAGGCACTCCCCGCCGGGCGTGGGTTAGAAACCCACGCCCGGTCATGTATGGGACCCTGAATGGCCCGCGGACCGGCTGGCGGGACCTCCGTGAATGCCTATCCGCCCTCCGAGCACTCCTGCCGGGCGTGGGTTAGAGACCGCGCCCGGTCAGTTATGGGACCCTAAATAGTCCCGCGGACCGGCTGGCGGGACCTCCGTGAATGCCTATCCGCCCTCCGAGCACTCCTGCCGGGCCTGAGTTTGAGACCGCGCCCGGTCAGTTATGGGACCCTAAATAGCCCGCGGACCGGCTGGCGGGTTTTCCGTGAATGCCTATCCGCCCTCCGAGCACTCCTGCCGGGCCTGAGTTTGAGACCGCGCCCGGTCAGTTATGGGACCCTAAATAGCCCGCGGACCGGCTGGCGGGACCTCCGTGAATGCCTATCCGCCCTCCGAGCACTCCTGCCGGGCGTGGGTTTGAGACCGCGCCCGGTCAGTTATGGGACCCTAAATTGCCCGCGGACATGCTGGCGGGGCTTCCGTGAAAGCCTATCCGCCTTCCGAGCGCTCTTGCCGGGCGTGAGTTAGCGTCCGCGCCCGGTCGCCTCCCGTCACTCTGGTTAGGTTGGCATAGTAAAAAGCGCTCTTGGGGGCTTCAGAGTGCCCAGTTTATCACTGCACATAAAGAAATGACCACCTGCAACGTTTGGTTTATGTTTTATGAGCATTTTAATTGTATTGCTTAGAGCGCATTTTCTCGACGAGCTGAGCACTATTTCTAGTAAAAAGCGCTCTTGGGTGCTTCAGAGTGCCGGGTTTATCACTGCGCATGCAGAAATGACCACCTGCAACGTTTGGTTTATGTTTTATAAGCATTTTTGTTTTATTGCTTAAATCGCATTTTCTCGACGAGCTGAGCACGTTTTCTGGATGGTGCCTCTCCCGTCACTCTGGTTAGGTTGGCAAAGTAAAAAGCGCTCTTGGGTGCTTCAGAGTGCCGAGTTTATCACTGCACATAAAGAAATGACCACCTGCAACGTTTGGTTTATGTTTTATGAGCATTTTTAATTGTATTGCTTAGAGCGCATTTTCTCGACGAGCTGAGCACTATTTCTAGTAAAAAGCGCTCTTGGGTGCTTCAGAGTGCCGGGTTTATCACTGCGCATGCAGAAATGACCACCTGCAACGTTTGGTTTATGTTTTATAAGCATTTTTTGTTTTATTGCTTAAATCGCATTTTCTCGACGAGCTGAGCACGTTTTCTGGATGGTGCCTCTCCCGTCACTCTGGTTAGGTTGGCATAGTAAAAAGCGCTCTTGGGGGCTTCAGAGTGCCCAGTTTATCACTGCGCATGCAGAAATGACCTCCTGCAACGTTTGGTTTATGTTTTATAAGCATTTTTAGTTTTATTGCTTAAATCGCATTTTCTCGACGAGCTGAGCACGTTTTCTGGATGGTGCCTCTCCCGTCACTCTGGTTAGGTTGGCAAAGTAAAAAGCGCTCTTGGGTGCTTCAGAGTGCCGAGTTTATCACTGCGCATGAAGAAATGACCACCTGCAACGTTTGGTTTATGTTTTATAAGCATTTTTTGTTTTATTGCTTAAATCGCATTTTCTCGACGAGCTGAGCACGTTTTCTGGATGGTGCCTCTCCCGTCACTCTGGTTAGGTTGGCATAGTAAAAAGTGCTCTTGGGGGCTTGAGAGTGCCCAGTTTATCACTGCGCATGCAGAAATGACCACCTGCAACGTTTGGTTTATGTTTTATAAGCATTTTTAATTGTATTGCTTAGAGCGCATTTCTCGACGAGCTGAGCACGTTTTCTAGTAAAAAGCGCTCTTGGGTGCTTCAGAGTGCCGAGTTTATCACTGCGCATGCAGAAATGACCACCTGCAACGTTTGGTTTATGTTTTATAAGCATTTTTTGTTTTATTGCTTAAATCGCATTTTCCTCGACGAGCTGAGCACGTTTTCTGGATGGTTCCTCTCCCGTCACTCTGGTTAGGTTGGCATAGTAAAAAGTGCTCTTGGGGGCTTCAGAGTGCCCAGTTTATCACTGCGCATGCAGAAATGACCACCTGCAACGTTTGGTTTATGTTTTATAAGCATTTTTAGTTTATTGCTTAAATCGCATTTTCTCGATGAGCTGAGCACGTTTTCTAGTAAAAAGTGCTCTTGGGTGCTTCAGAGTGCCGAGTTTATCACTGCGCATGCAGAAATGACCACCTGCAACGTTTGGTTTATGTTTTATAAGCATTTTTTGTTTTATTGCTTAAATCGCATTTTCTCGACGAGCTGAGCACGTTTTCTGGATGGTGCCTCTCCCGTCACTCTGGTTAGGTTGGCATAGTAAAAAGTGCTCTTGGGGGCTTCAGAGTGCCCAGTTTATCACTGCGCATGCAGAAATGACCACCTGCAACGTTTGGTTTATGTTTTATAAGCATTTTTAGTTTTATTGCTTAAATCGCATTTTCTCGATGAGCTGAGCACGTTTTCTGGATGGTGCCTCTCCCGTCACTCTGGTTAGGTTGGCAAAGTAAAAAGCGCTCTTGGGTGCTTCAGAGTGCCGAGTTTATCACTGCACATGAAGAAATGACCACCTGCAACGTTTGGTTTATGTTTTATGAGCATTTTTAATTGTATTGCTTAGAGCGCATTTTCTCGACGAGCTGAGCACGTTTTCTAGTTAAAAGCGCTCTTGGGTGCTTCAGAGTGCCGAGTTTATCACTGCGCATGAAGAAATGACCACCTGCAACGTTTGGTTTATGTTTTATAAGCATTTTTAATTTTATTGCTTAAATCGCATTTTCTCGACGAGCTGAGCACGTTTTCTGGATGGTGCCTCTCCCGTCACTCTGGTTAGGTTGGCATAGTAAAAAGTGCTCTTGGGGGCTTGAGAGTGCCCAGTTTATCACTGCGCATGCAGAAATGACCACCTGCAACGTTTGGTTTATGTTTTATAAGCATTTTTAGTTTTATTGCTTAAATCGCATTTTCTCGACGAGCTGAGCACGTTTTCTGGATGGTGCCTCTCCCGTCACTCTGGTTAGGTTGGCAAAGTAAAAAGCGCTCTTGGGTGCTTCAGAGTGCCGAGTTTATCACTGCGCATGAAGAAATGACCACCTGCAACGTTTGGTTTATGTTTTATAAGCATTTTTTGTTTTATTGCTTAAATCGCATTTTCTCGACGAGCTGAGCACGTTTTCTGGATGGTGCCTCTCCCGTCACTCTGGTTAGGTTGGCATAGTAAAAAGTGCTCTTGGGGGCTTCAGAGTGCCCAGTTTATCACTGCGCATGCAGAAATGACCACCTGCAACGTTTGGTTTATGTTTTATAAGCATTTTTAATTGTATTGCTTAGAGCGCATTTTCTCGACGAGCTGAGCACGTTTTCTAGTAAAAAGCGCTCTTGGGTGCTTCAGAGTGCCGAGTTTATCACTGCGCATGCAGAAATGACCACCTGCAACGTTTGATTTATGTTTTATAAGCATTTTTTGTTTTATTGCTTAAATCGCATTTTCTCGACGAGCTGAGCACGTTTTCTGGATGGTGCCTCTCCCGTCACTCTGGTTAGGTTGGCATAGTAAAAAGTGCTCTTGGGGGCTTCAGAGTGCCCAGTTTATCACTGCGCATGCAGAAATGACCACCTGCAACGTTTGGTTTATGTTTTATAAGCATTTTTAGTTTTATTGCTTAAATCGCATTTTCTCGATGAGCTGAGCACGTTTTCTAGTAAAAAGCGCTCTTGGGTGCTTCAGAGTGCCGAGTTTATCACTGCGCATGCAGAAATGACCACCTGCAACGTTTGGTTTATGTTTTATAAGCATTTTTTGTTTTATTGCTTAAATCGCATTTTCTCGACGAGCTGAGCACGTTTTCTGGATGGTGCCTCTCCCGTCACTCTGGTTAGGTTGGCATAGTAAAAAGTGCTCTTGGGGGCTTCAGAGTGCCCAGTTTATCACTGCGCATGCAGAAATGACCACCTGCAACGTTTGGTTTATGTTTTATAAGCATTTTTAGTTTTATTGCTTAAATCGCATTTTCTCGATGAGCTGAGCACGTTTTCTGGATGGTGCCTCTCCCGTCACTCTGGTTAGGTTGGCAAAGTAAAAAGCGCTCTTGGGTGCTTCAGAGTGCCGAGTTTATCACTGCACATGAAGAAATGACCACCTGCAACGTTTGGTTTATGTTTTATGAGCATTTTTAATTGTATTGCTTAGAGCGCATTTTCTCGACGAGCTGAGCACGTTTTCTAGTTAAAAGCGCTCTTGGGTGCTTCAGAGTGCCGAGTTTATCACTGCGCATGAAGAAATGACCACCTGCAACGTTTGGTTTATGTTTTATAAGCATTTTTAATTGTATTGCTTAGAGTGCATTTTCTCGACGAGCTGAGCACGTTTTCTAGTAAAAAGCGCTCTTGGGTGCTTCAGAGTGCCGAGTTGAGTGCGTGGTTTAGCGTCCGCCCCCGGTCCCTTATGGGACCCTATTTGGCCCGCGGACCGGCTGGCGGGAGCTCCGTGAAAGCCTGTCCGCCCTCCGAGCACTCCTGCCGGGCGTGGGTTAGAGACCGCGCCCGGTCACTTATGGGACCCTAATTGGCCCGCGGACCGGCTGGCGGTACCTCCGTGAATGCCTATCCGCCCTCCGAGCACTCCTGCCGGGCCTGAGTTAGAGACCGCGCCCGGTCACTTATGGGACCCTAAATGGCCCGCGGACCGGCTGGCGGTACCACCGTGAAAGCCTATCCGCCCTCCGAGCACCCCTGCCGGGCGTGAGTTCGAGACCGCGCCCGGTCACTTATGGGACCCTAAATGGCCCGCGGACCGGCCGGCGGGACCTCCGTGAATGCCTATCCGCCCTCCGAGCACTCCTGCCGGGCCTGAGTTAGAGACCGCGCCCGGTCAGTTATGGGACCCTAAATAGCCCGCGGACCGGCTGGCGGGACCTCCGTGAATGCCTATCCGCCCTCCGAGCACTCCTGCCGGGCCTGAGTTAGAGACCGCGCCCGGTCATGTATGGGACCCTGAATGGCCCGCGGACCGGCTGGCGGGACCTCCGTGAATGCCTATCCGCCCTCCGAGCACTGCTGCCGGGCCTGAGTTAGAGACCGCGCCCGGTCATGTATGGGACCCTGAATGGCCCGTGGACCGGCTGGCGGGACCTCCGTGAATGCCTATCCGCCCTCCGAGCACTCCTGCCGGGCCTGAGTTAGAGACCGCGCCCGGTCATGTATGGGACCCTGAATGGCCCGCGGACCGGCTGGCGGGACCTCCGTGAATGCCTATCCGCCCTCCGAGCACTGCTGCCGGGCCTGAGTTAGAGACCGCGCCCGGTCATGTATGGGACCCTGAATGGCCCGCGGACCTGCTGGCGGGACATCCGTGAATGCCTATCCGCCCTCCGAGCACTCCTGCCGGGCCTGAGTTAGAGACCGCGCCCGGTCATGTATGGGACCCTGAATGGCCCGCGGACCGGCTGGCGGAACTCCGTGAATGCCTATCTGCCCTCCGAGCACTGCTGCCGGGCCTGAGTTAGAGACCGCACCCGGTCATGTATGGGACACTGAATGGCCCGCGGACCGGCTGGCGGGACCTCCGTGAATGCCTATCCGCCCTCCGAGCACTCCTGCCGGGCCTGAGTTAGAGACCGCGCCCGGTCAGTTATGGGACCCTAAATAGCCCGCGGACCGGCCGGCGGGACCTCCGTGAATGCCTATCCGCCCTCCGAGCACTCCTGCCGGGCCTGAGTTAGAGACCGCGCCCGGTCAGTTATGGGACCCTAAATAGCCCGCGGACCGGCTGGCGGGACCTCCGTGAATGCCTATCCGCCCTCCGAGCACTCCTGCCGGGCCTGAGTTAGAGACCGCGCCCGGTCATGTATGGGACCCTGAATGGCCCGCGGACCGGCTGGCGGGACCTCCGTGAATGCCTATCCGCCCTCCGAGCACTCCTGCCGGGCGTGAGTTAGAGACCGCGCCCGGTTCTTTATGGGACCCTATTTGGCCCGCGGACCGGCCGGCGGGATGTCCGTGAAAGCCTATCCGCCTTCCGAGCTCTCATGCCTGGCGTGGGTTAGCGTCCGCGCCCGGTCCCTTATGGAACCCTATTTGGCCCGCGGACCAGCTGGCGGGGCTTCCGTGAAAGCCTATCCGCCTTCCGAGCGCTCTTGCCGGGCGTGAGTTAGCGTCCGCACCCGGTCGCCTCACGTCACTCTGGTTAAGTTGGCAAAGTAAAAAGCGCTCTTGGGTCCTTCAGAGTGCGGAGTTTATCACTGCGCATGAAGAAATGACAACCTGCAACGTTTGGTTTATGTTTTATAAGCATTTTTAGTTTTATTGCTTAAATCGCATTTTCTCGACGAGCTGAGCACGTTTTCTGGATGGTGCCTCTCCCGTCACTCTGGTTAGGTTGGCAAAGTAAAAAGTGCTCTTGGGTGCTTCAGAGTGCCGAGTTTATCACTGCGCATGAAGAAATGACCACCTGCAACGTTTGGTTTATGTTTTATAAGCATTTTTTATTGTATTGCTTAGAGCGCATGTTCTCGACGAGCTGAGCACGTTTTCTAGTAAAAAGCGCTCTTGGGTGCTTCAGAGTGCCGAGTTTATCACTGCGCATGAAGAAATGACCACCTGCAACGTTTGGTTTATGTTTTATAAGCATTTTTAATTTTATTGCTTAAATCGCATTTTCTCGACGAGCTGAGCACGTTTTCTGGATGGTGCCTCTCCCGTCACTCTGGTTAGGTTGGCATAGTAAAAAGTGCTCTTGGGGGCTTCAGAGTTCCCAGTTTATCACTGCGCATGCAGAAATGACCACCTGCAACGTTTGGTTTATGTTTTATAAGCATTTTTAATTGTATTGCTTAGAGCGCATTTTCTCGACGAGCTGAGCACGTTTTCTAGTAAAAAGCGCTCTTGGGTGCTTCAGAGTGCCGAGTTTATCACTGCGCATGCAGAAATGACCACCTGCAACGTTTGGTTTATGTTTTATAAGCATTTTTTGTTTTATTGCTTAAATCGCATTTTCTCGACGAGCTGAGCACGTTTTCTGGATGGTGCCTCTCCCGTCACTCTGGTTAGGTTGGCATAGTAAAAAGTGCTCTTGGGGGCTTCAGAGTGCCCAGTTTATTACTGCGCATGCAGAAATAACCACCTGCAACGTTTGGTTTATGTTTTATAAGCATTTTTAGCTTTATTGCTTAAATCGCATTTTCTCGATGAGCTGAGCACGTTTTCTGGATGGTGCCTCTCCCGTCACTCTGGTTAGGTTGGCAAAGTAAAAAGCGCTCTTGGGTGCTTCAGAGTGCCGAGTTTATCACTGCACATGAAGAAATGACCACCTGCAACGTTTGGTTCATGTTTTATGAGCATTTTTAATTGTATTGCTTAGAGCGCATTTTCTCGACGAGCTGAGCACGTTTTCTAGTTAAAAGCGCTCTTGGGTGCTTCAGAGTGCCGAGTTTATCACTGCGCATGAAGAAATGACCACCTGCAACGTTTGGTTTATGTTTTATAAGCATTTTTAATTTTATTGCTTAAATCGCATTTTCTCGACGAGCTGAGCACGTTTTCTGGATGGTGCCTCTCCCGTCACTCTGGTTAGGTTGGCATAGTAAAAAGTGCTCTTGGGGGCTTCAGAGTGCCCAGTTTATCACTGCGCATGCAGAAATGACCACCTGCAACGTTTGGTTTATGTTTTATAAGCATTTTTAGTTTTATTGCTTAAATCGCATTTTCTCGACGAGCTGAGCACGTTTTCTGGATGGTGCCTCTCCCGTCACTCTGGTTAGGTTGGCAAAGTAAAAAGCGCTCTTGGGTGCTTCAGAGTGCCGAGTTTATCACTGCGCATGAAGAAATGACCACCTGCAACGTTTGGTTTATGTTTTATAAGCATTTTTTGTTTTATTGCTTAAATCGCATTTTCTCGACGAGCTGAGCACGTTTTCTGGATGGTGCCTCTCCCGTCACTCTGGTTAGGTTGGCATAGTAAAAAGTGCTCTTGGGGGCTTGAGAGTGCCCAGTTTATCACTGCGCATGCAGAAATGACCACCTGCAACGTTTGGTTTATGTTTTATAAGCATTTTTAATTGTATTGCTTAGAGCGCATTTTCTCGACGAGCTGAGCACGTTTTCTAGTAAAAAGCGCTCTTGGGTGCTTCAGAGTGCCGAGTTTATCACTGCGCATGCAGAAATGACCACCTGCAACGTTTGGTTTATGTTTTATAAGCATTTTTTGTTTTATTGCTTAAATCGCATTTTCTCGACGAGCTGAGCACGTTTTCTGGATGGTGCCTCTCCCGTCACTCTGGTTAGGTTGGCATAGTAAAAAGTGCTCTTGGGGGCTTCAGAGTGCCCAGTTTATCACTGCGCATGCAGAAATGACCACCTGCAACGTTTGGTTTATGTTTTATAAGCATTTTTAGTTTTATTGCTTAAATCGCATTTTCTCGATGAGCTGAGCACGTTTTCTGGATGGTGCCTCTCCCGTCACTCTGGTTAGGTTGGCAAAGTAAAAAGCGCTCTTGGGTGCTTCAGAGTGCCGAGTTTATCACTGCACATGAAGAAATGACCACCTGCAACGTTTGGTTTATGTTTTATGAGCATTTTTAATTGTATTGCTTAGAGCGCATTTTCTCGACGAGCTGAGCACGTTTTCTAGTTAAAAGCGCTCTTGGGTGCTTCAGAGTGCCGAGTTTATCACTGCGCATGAAGAAATGACCACCTGCAACGTTTGGTTTATGTTTTATAAGCATTTTTAATTGTATTGCTTAGAATGCATTTTCTCGACGAGCTGAGCACGTTTTCTAGTAAAAAGCGCTCTTGGGTGCTTCAGAGTGCCGAGTTGAGTGCGTGGTTTAGCGTCCGCCCCCGGTCCCTTATGGGACCCTATTTGGCCCGCGGACCGGCTGGCGGGAGCTCCGTGAAAGCCTGTCCGCCCTCCGAGCACTCCTGCCGGGCGTGGGTTAGAGACCGCGCCCGGTCATGTATGGGACCCTGAATGGCCCGCGGACCGGCTGGCGGGACCTCCGTGAATGCCTATCCGCCCTCCGAGCACTCCTGCCGGGCTTGAGTTAGAGACCGCGCCCGGTCAGTTATGGGACCCTAAATAGCCCGCGGACCGGCCGGCGGGACCTCCGTGAATGCCTATCCGCCCTCCGAGCACTCCTGCCGGGCCTGAGTTAGAGACCGCGCCCGGTCAGTTATGGGACCCTAAATAGCCCGCGGACCGGCTGGCGGGACCTCCGTGAATGCCTATTCGCCCTCCGAGCACTCCTGCCGGGCCTGAGTTAGAGACCGCGCCCGGTCATGTATGGGACCCTGAATGGCCCGCGGACCGGCTGGCGGGACCTCCGTGAATGCCTATCCGCCCTCCGAGCACTCCTGCCGGGCGTGAGTTAGAGACCGCGCCCGGTTCTTTATGGGACCCTATTTGGCCCGCGGACCGGCCGGCGGGAAGTCCGTGAAAGCCTATCCGCCTTCCGAGCTCTCATGCCTGGCGTGGGTTAGCGTCCGCGCCCGGTCCCTTATGGAACCCTATTTGGCCCGCGGACCAGCTGGCGGGGCTTCCGTGAAAGCCTATCCGCCTTCCGAGCGCTCTTGCCGGGCGTGAGTTAGCGTCCGCACCCGGTCGCCTCACGTCACTCTGGTTAAGTTGGCAAAGTAAAAAGCGCTCTTGGGTGCTTCAGAGTGCCGAGTTTATCACTGCACATGAAGAAATGACCACCTGCAACGTTTGGTTTATGTTTTATGAGCATTTTTAATTGTATTGCTTAGAGCGCATTTTCTCGACGAGCTGAGCACGTTTTCTAATAAAAAGCGCTCTTGGGTGCTTCAGAGTGCCGAGTTGAGTGCGTGGTTTAGCGTCCGTCCCCGGTCCCTTATGGGACCCTATTTGGCCCGCGGACCGGCTGGCGGGAGCTCCGTGAAAGCCTGTCCGCCCTCCGAGCACTCCTGCCGGGCGTGGGTTAGAGACCGCGCCCGGTCACTTATGGGACCCTAATTGGCCCGCGGACCGGCTGGCGGCACCTCCGTGAATGCCTATCCGCCCTCCGAGCACTCCTGCCGGGCCTGAGTTAGAGACCGCGCACGGTCACTTATGGGACCCTAAATGGCCCGCGGACCTTCTGGCGGGGCTTCCGTGAAAGCCTATCCGCCTTCCGAGCGCTCTTGCCGGGCGTGAGTTAGCGTCCGCGCCCGGTCGCCTCACGTCACTGTGGTTAAGTTGGCATAGTAAAAAGCGCTCTTGGGTCCTTCAGAGTGCGGAGTTTATCACTGCGCATGAAGAAATGACAACCTGCAACGTTTGGTTTATGTTTTATAAGCATTTTTAGTTTTATTGCTTAAATCGCTTTTTCTCGACGAGCTGAGCACGTTTTCTGGATGGTGCCTCTCCCGTCACTCTGGTTAGGTTGGCAAAGTAAAAAGCGCTCTTGGGTGCTTCAGAGTGCCGAGTTTATCACTGCACATAAAGAAATGACCACCTGCAACGTTTGGTTTATGTTTTATGAGCATTTTTAATTGTATTGCTTAGAGCGCATTTTCTCGACGAGCTGAGCACTATTTCTAGTAAAAAGCGCTCTTGGGTGCTTCAGAGTGCCGGGTTTATCACTGCGCATGCAGAAATGACCACCTGCAACGTTTGGTTTATGTTTTATAAGCATTTTTTGTTTTATTGCTTAAATCGCATTTTCTCGACGAGCTGAGCACGTTTTCTGGATGGTGCCTCTCCCGTCACTCTGGTTAGGTTGGCATAGTAAAAAGCGCTCTTGGGGGCTTCAGAGTGCCCAGTTTATCACTGCGCATGCAGAAATGACCACCTGCAACGTTTGGTTTATGTTTTATAAGCATTTTTAGTTTTATTGCTTAAATCGCATTTTCTCGACGAGCTGAGCACGTTTTCTGGATGGTGCCTCTCCCGTCACTCTGGTTAGGTTGGCAAAGTAAAAAGCGCTCTTGGGTGCTTCAGAGTGCCGAGTTTATCACTGCACATAAAGAAATGACCACCTGCAACGTTTGGTTTATGTTTTATGAGCATTTTTAATTGTATTGCTTAGAGCGCATTTTCTCGACGAGCTGAGCACTATTTCTAGTAAAAAGCGCTCTTGGGTGCTTCAGAGTGCCGGGTTTATCACTGCGCATGCAGAAATGACCACCTGCAACGTTTGGTTTATGTTTTATAAGCATTTTTTGTTTTATTGCTTAAATCGCATTTTCTCGACGAGCTGAGCACGTTTTCTGGATGGTGCCTCTCCCGTCACTCTGGTTAGGTTGGCATAGTAAAAAGCGCTCTTGGGGGCTTCAGAGTGCCCAGTTTATCACTGCGCATGCAGAAATGACCACCTGCAACGTTTGGTTTATGTTTTATAAGCATTTTTAGTTTTATTGCTTAAATCGCATTTTCTCGACGAGCTGAGCACGTTTTCTGGATGGTGCCTCTCCCGTCACTCTGGTTAGGTTGGCAAAGTAAAAAGCGCTCTTGGGTGCTTCAGAGTGCCGAGTTTATCACTGCACATAAAGAAATGACCACCTGCAACGTTTGGTTTATGTTTTATGAGCATTTTTAATTGTATTGCTTAGAGCGCATTTTCTCGACGAGCTGAGCACTATTTCTAGTAAAAAGCGCTCTTGGGTGCTTCAGAGTGCCGGGTTTATCACTGCGCATGCAGAAATGACCACCTGCAACGTTTGGTTTATGTTTTATAAGCATTTTTTGTTTTATTGCTTAAATCGCATTTTCTCGACGAGCTGAGCACGTTTTCTGGATGGTGCCTCTCCCGTCACTCTGGTTAGGTTGGCATAGTAAAAAGCGCTCTTGGGGGCTTCAGAGTGCCCAGTTTATCACTGCGCATGCAGAAATGACCACCTGCAACGTTTGGTTTATGTTTTATAAGCATTTTTAGTTTTATTGCTTAAATCGCATTTTCTCGACGAGCTGAGCACGTTTTCTGGATGGTGCCTCTCCCGTCACTCTGGTTAGGTTGGCAAAGTAAAAAGCGCTCTTGGGTGCTTCAGAGTGCCGAGTTTATCACTGCACATAAAGAAATGACCACCTGCAACGTTTGGTTTATGTTTTATGAGCATTTTTAATTGTATTGCTTAGAGCGCATTTTCTCGACGAGCTGAGCACTATTTCTAGTAAAAAGCGCTCTTGGGTGCTTCAGAGTGCCGGGTTTATCACTGTGCATGCAGAAATGACCACCTGCAACGTTTGGTTTATGTTTTATAAGCATTTTTTGTTTTATTGCTTAAATCGCATTTTCTCGACGAGCTGAGCACGTTTTCTGGATGGTGCCTCTCCCGTCACTCTGGTTATGTTGGCATAGTAAAAAGTGCTCTTGGGGGCTTCAGAGTGCCCAGTTTATCACTGCGCATGCAGAAATGACCACCTGCAACGTTTGGTTTATGTTTTATAAGCATTTTTAGTTTATTGCTTAAATCGCATTTTCTCGACGAGCTGAGCACGTTTTCTGGATGGTGCCTCTCCAGTCACTCTGGTTAGGTTGGCAAAGTAAAAAGTGCTCTTGGGTGCTTCAGAGTGCCGAGTTTATCACTGCGCATGAAGAAATGACCACCTGCAACGTTTGGTTTATGTTTTATAAGCATTTTTAAATGTATAGAGGCTTTGCAGCTGACGTCATCAAGCTACCCACATTAGCTTGGCGGCCATCATGGCGGTCAACTTTTCAGTGCCGGTCAACGACTCACACACGCTTTCTTGTTATATCTGCTGCTATTTGAGCTTAAAAATGCCGGATACCTGCTGTGCTGTTGGATGTAGCAATAGACGAGGCGATAAACCAAATCTTAGCTTCTATAGATTTCCGGCGAACATGAAAAAACGTGATAAATGGATCGCGGATATTCGTCGTGAACGATGGAAACCTACGATTTACACAAGGATATGCAATGAGGACTTCATATCAGGTATGTAAACAAACTATTCACCCCTGATTTGTTTCACAAAATGTGAAATAATACAATATGGGATGATACAAATATGATTGTTGAAAATGCTGGGTGCATTTTTAGAAAGGCAGCAAGAGCAGCAAGGCAGGGAATGGGATGATTTCTTCAGTTCACCCCCCCGTTTTTATTTTGTGTTTATTTTTTCATGATGCTTGAAAACGTTATCAATGTAAATATTGAATTATATTTATTGGTTAAGTTTTCAAGCCAATCAGATGTGGCATCATGCAAAAATAAACAAATAATAAAAATGGTAGCAACTTGAACAGACAGGTACAGTATCTGAATGATTTCACTCTATTCAGTTTTTTAATATGTCAAGTTATGAAATGCCATTACAAAACAAATCGACGAGGTAATTATAAATATCTGGATATGAGCGTTCAGGCAGGTCGGCTGTTGCAAAATGCTCGGGCGATTTTAGCATGCTTCTCGGTAAAAGGTACGGATCCGTTGTGCCAACAAGGTTCAACTTCTCTCTGTGACGATTCTTGGAGTCTTCATCCAAATGCCTAACTTCGTTGGATAGCAAATCAGCCATAATTCGGAAGAAATCGGTGAAAACGTAGCGCAGAAATCAGACAATCCATACAAACACGTAGGAACGAGCTGACTAGTTGACCGCCAAGATGGCGGCATAACACAAAATCACGTGATAAAACCACGTGACTGCAAAGCCTCTATTGCTTAGAGCGCATTTTCTCGACGAGCTGAGCACGTTTTCTAGTAAAAAGCGCTCTTGGGTGCTTCAGAGTGCCGAGTTTATCACTGCGCATGCAGAAATGACCACCTGCAACGTTTGGTTTATGTTTTATAAGCATTTTTTGTTTTATTGCTTAAATCGCATTTTCTCGACGAGCTGAGCACGTTTTCTGGATGGTGTCTCTCCCGTCACTCTGGGTAGGTTGGCATAGTAAAAAGTGCTCTTGGGGGCTTCAGAGTGCCCAGTTTATCACTGCGCATGCAGAAATGACCACCTGCAACGTTTGGTTTATGTTTTATAAGCATTTTTAATTGTATTGCTTAGAGCGCATTTTCTCGACGAGCTGAGCACGTTTTCTAGTAAAAAGCGCTCTTGGGTGCTTCAGAGTGCCGAGTTTATCACTGCGCATGCAGAAATGACCACCTGCAACGTTTGGTTTATGTTTTATAAGCATTTTTTGTTTTATTGCTTAAATCGCATTTTCTCGACGAGCTGAGCACGTTTTCTGGATGGTGCCTCTCCCGTCACTCTGGTTAGGTTGGCATAGTAAAAAGTGCTCTTGGGGGCTTCAGAGTGCCCAGTTTATCACTGCGCATGCAGAAATGACCACCTGCAACGTTTGGTTTATGTTTTATAAGCATTTTTAGTTTTATTGCTTAAATCGCATTTTCTCGATGAGCTGAGCACGTTTTCTGGATGGTGCCTCTCCCGTCACTCTGGTTAGGTTGGCAAAGTAAAAAGCGCTCTTGGGTGCTTCAGAGTGCCGAGTTTATCATTGCACATGAAGAAATGACCACCTGCAACGTTTGGTTTATGTTTTATGAGCATTTTTAATTGTATCGCTTAGAGCGCATTTTCTCGACGAGCTGAGCACGTTTTCTAGTTAAAAGCGCTCTTGGGTGCTTCAGAGTGCCGAGTTTATCACTGCGCATGAAGAAATGACCACCTGCAACGTTTGGTTTATGTTTTATAAGCATTTTTAATTTTATTGCTTAAATCGCATTTTCTCGACGAGCTGAGCACGTTTTCTGGATGGTGCCTCTCCCGTCACTCTGGTTAGGTTGGCACAGTAAAAAGTGCTCTTGGGGGCTTCAGAGTGCCCAGTTTATCACTGCGCATGCAGAAATGACCACCTGCAACGTTTGGTTTCTGTTTTATAAGCATTTTTAGTTTTATTGCTTAAATCGCATTTTCTCGACGAGCTGAGCACGTTTTCTGGATGGTGCCTCTCCCGTCACTCTGGTTAGGTTGGCAAAGTAAAAAGCGCTCTTGGGTGCTTCAGAGTGCCGAGTTTATCACTGCGCATGAAGAAATGACCACCTGCAACGTTTGGTTTATGTTTTATAAGCATTTTTTGTTTTATTGCTTAAATCGCATTTTCTCGACGAGCTGAGCACGTTTTCTGGATGGTGCCTCTCCCGTCACTCTGGTTAGGTTGGCATAGTAAAAAGTGCTCTTGGGGGCTTGAGAGTGCCCAGTTTATCACTGCGCATGCAGAAATGACCACCTGCAACGTTTGGTTTATGTTTTATAAGCATTTTTAATTGTATTGCTTAGAGCGCATTTTCTCGACGAGCTGAGCACGTTTTCTAGTTAAAAGCGCTCTTGGGTGCTTCAGAGTGCCGAGTTTATCACTGCGCATGCAGAAATGACAACCTGCAACGTTTGGTTTATGTTTTATAAGCATTTTTTGTTTTATTGCTTAAATCGCATTTTCTCGACGCGCTGAGCACGTTTTCTGGATGGTGCCTCTCCCGTCACTCTGGTTAGGTTGGCATAGTAAAAAGTGCTCTTGGGGGCTTCAGAGTGCCCAGTTTATCACTGCGCATGCAGAAATGACCACCTGCAACGTTTGGTTTATGTTTTATAAGCATTTTTAGTTTTATTGCTTAAATCGCATTTTCTCGACGAGCTGAGCACGTTTTCTGGATGGTGCCTCTCCAGTCACTCTGGTTAGGTTGGCAAAGTAAAAAGTGCTCTTGGGTGCTTCAGAGTGCCGAGTTTATCACTGCACATGAAGAAATGACCACCTGCAACGTTTGGTTTATGTTTTATGAGCATTTTTAATTGTATTGCTTAGAGCGCATTTTCTCGACGAGCTGAGCACGTTTTCTAGTTAAAAGCGCTCTTGGGTGCTTCAGAGTGCCGAGTTTATCACTGCGCATGAAGAAATGACCACCTGCAACGTTTGGTTTATGTTTTATAAGCATTTTTAATTTTATTGCTTAAATCGCATTTTCTCGACGAGCTGAGCACGTTTTCTGGATGGTGCCTCTCCCGTCACTCTGGTTAGGTTGGCATAGTAAAAAGCGCTCTTGGGGGCTTGAGAGTGCCGAGTTTATCACTGCGCATGAAGAAATGACCACCTGCAACGTTTGGTTTATGTTTTATAAGCATTTTTAGTTTTATTGCTTAAATCGCATTTTCTCGACGAGCTGAGCACGTTTTCTGGATGGTGCCTCTCCCGTCACTCTGGTTAGGTTGGCAAAGTAAAAAGCGCTCTTGGGTGCTTCAGAGTGCCGAGTTTATCACTGCACATGAAGAAATGACCACCTGCAACGTTTGGTTTATGTTTTATGAGCATTTTTAATTGTATTGCTTAGAGCGCATTTTCTCGACGAGCTGAGCACGTTTTCTAATAAAAAGCGCTCTTGGGTGCTTCAGAGTGCCGAGTTGAGTGCGTGGTTTAGCGTCCGTCCCCGGTCCCTTATGGGACCCTATTTGGCCCGCGGACCGGCTGGCGGGAGCTCCGTGAAAGCCTGTCCGCCCTCCGAGCACTCCTGCCGGGCGTGGGTTAGAGACCGCGCCCGGTCACTTATGGGACCCTAATTGGCCCGCGGACCGGCTGGCGGCACCTCCGTGAATGCCTATCCGCCCTCCGAGCACTCCTGCCGGGCCTGAGTTAGAGACCGCGCCCGGTCACTTATGGGACCCTAAATGGCCCGCGGACCGGCTGGCGGTACCACCGTGAAAGCCTATCCGCCCTCCGAGCACTCCTGCCGGGCGTGGGTTCGAGACCGCGCCCGGTCACTTATGGGACCCTAAATGGCCCGCGGACCTGCTGGCGGTACTTCCGTGAAAGCCTATCCGCCCTCCGAGCACTCCTGCCGGGCGTGAGTTAGAGACCGCGCCCGGTCCCTTATGGGACCCTAAATGGCCCGCGGACCGGCTGGCGGTACCTTCGTGAATGCCTATCCGCCCTCCGAGCACTCCTGCCGGGCCTGAGTTAGAGACCGCGCCCGGTCCCTTACGGGACCCTAATTGGCCCGCGGACCGGCTGGCGGTACCTCCGTGAATGCCTATCCGCCCTCCGAGCACTCCTGCCGGGCCTGAGTTAGAGACCGCGCCCGGTCCCTTACGGGACCCTAATTGGCCCGCGGACCGGCTGGCGGTACCTCCGTGAATGCCTATCCGCCCTCCGAGCACTCCTGCCGGGCCTGAGTTAGAGACCGCGCCCGGTCCCTTACGGGACCCTAATTGGCCCGCGGACCTGCTGGCGGTACATCCGTGAATGCCTATCCGCCCTCCGAGCACTCCTGCCGGTCGTGAGTAAGAGACCGCGCCCGGTCACTTACGGGACCCTATTTGGCCCGCGGACCTGCCGGCGGAATGTCCGTGAAAGCCTATCCGCCTTCCGAGCTCTCATGCCTGGCGTGGGTTAGCGTCCGCGCCCGGTCCCTTATGGAACCCTATTTGGCCCGCGGACCGGCTGGCGGGGCTTCCGTGAAAGCCTATCCGCCTTCCGAGCGCTCTTGCCGGGCGTGAGTTAGCGTCCGCACCCGGTCGCCTCACGTCACTCTGGTTAAGATGGCAAAGTAAAAAGCGCTCTTGGGTCCTTCAGAGTGCGGAGTTTATCACTGCGCATGAAGAAATGACAACCTGCAACGTTTGGTTTATGTTTTATAAGCATTTTTAGTTTTATTGCTTAAATCGCATTTTCTCGACGAGCTGAGCACGTTTTCTGGATGGTGCCTCTCCCGTCACTCTGGTTAGGTTGGCAAAGTAAAAAGTGCTCTTGGGTGCTTCAGAGTGCCGAGTTTATCACTGCGCATGAAGAAATGACCACCTGCAACGTTTGGTTTATGTTTTATAAGCATTTTTTATTGTATTGCTTAGAGCGCATGTTCTCGACGAGCTGAGCACGTTTTCTAGTAAAAAGCGCTCTTGGGTTCTTCAGAGTGCCGGGTTTATCACTGCACATGAAGAAATGACCACCTGCAACGTTTGGTTTATGTTTTATAAGCATTTTTTGTTTTATTGCTTAAATCGCATTTTCTCGACGAGATGAGCACGTTTTCTGGATGGTGCCTCTCCCGTCACTCTGGTTAGGTTGGCATAGTAAAAAGTGCTCTTGGGGGCTTCAGAGTGCCCAGTTTATCACTGCGCATGCAGAAATGACCACCTGCAACGTTTGGTTTATGTTTTATAAGCATTTTTAATTGTATTGCTTAGAGCGCATTTTCTCGACGAGCTGAGGACGTTTTCTAGTAAAAAGCGCTCTTGGGTGCTTCAGAGTGCCGAGTTTATCACTGCGCATGCAGAAATGACCACCTGCAACGTTTGGTTTATGTTTTATAAGCATTTTTTGTTTTATTGCTTAAATCGCATTTTCTCGACGAGCTGAGCACGTTTTCTGGATGGTGCCTCTCCCGTCACTCTGGTTAGGTTGGCATAGTAAAAAGTGCTCTTGGGGGCTTCAGAGTGCCCAGTTTATCACTGCGCATGCAGAAATGACCACCTGCAACGTTTGGTTTATGTTTTATAAGCATTTTTAGTTTTATTGCTTAAATCGCATTTTCTCGATGAGCTGAGCACGTTTTCTGGATGGTGCCTCTCCCGTCACTCTGGTTAGGTTGGCAAAGTAAAAAGCGCTCTTGGGTGCTTCAGAGTGCCGAGTTTATCACTGCACATGAAGAAATGACCACCTGCAACGTTTGGTTTATGTTTTATGAGCATTTTTAATTGTATTGCTTAGAGCGCATTTTCTCGACGAGCTGAGCACGTTTTCTAGTTAAAAGCGCTCTTGGGTGCTTCAGAGTGCCGGGTTTATCACTGCGCATGAAGAAATGACCACCTGCAACGTTTGGTTTATGTTTTATAAGCATTTTTAATTTTATTGCTTAAATCGCATTTTCTCGACGAGCTGAGCACGTTTTCTGGATGGTGCCTCTCCCGTCACTCTGGTTAGGTTGGCATAGTAAAAAGT
Source organism: Syngnathus acus (assembly GCF_901709675.1). Taxonomy (NCBI): domain Eukaryota; kingdom Metazoa; phylum Chordata; class Actinopteri; order Syngnathiformes; family Syngnathidae; genus Syngnathus; species Syngnathus acus. The sequence goes on along the minus strand of NC_051089.1, from coordinate 21,499,528 downwards.
GCTCTTGGGGGCTTCAGAGTGCCCAGTTTATCACTGCGCATGCAGAAATGACCACCTGCAACGTTTGGTTTATGTTTTATAAGCATTTTTAGTTTTATTGCTTAAATCGCATTTTCTCGACGAGCTGAGCACGTTTTCTAGTAAAAAGCGCTCTTGGGTGCTTCAGAGTGCCGAGTTTATCACTGCGCATGCAGAAATGACCACCTGCAACGTTTGGTTTATGTTTTATAAGCATTTTTTGTTTTATTGCTTAAATCGCATTTTCTCGGCGAGCTGAGCACGTTTTCTGGATGGTGCCTCTCCCGTCACTCTGGTTAGGTTGGCATAGTAAAAAGTGCTCTTGGGGGCTTCAGAGTGCCCAGTTTATCACTGCGCATGCAGAAATGACCACCTGCAACGTTTGGTTTATGTTTTATAAGCATTTTTAGTTTTATTGCTTAAATCGCATTTTCTCGATGAGCTGAGCACGTTTTCTGGATGGTGCCTCTCCCGTCACTCTGGTTAGGTTGGCAAAGTAAAAAGCGCTCTTGGGTGCTTCAGAGTGCCGAGTTTATCACTGCACATGAAGAAATGACCACCTGCAACGTTTGGTTTATGTTTTATGAGCATTTTTAATTGTATTACTTAGAGCGCATTTTCTCGACGAGCTGAGCACGTTTTCTAGTTAAAAGCGCTCTTGGGTGCTTCAGAGTGCCGAGTTTATCACTGCGCATGAAGAAATGACCACCTGCAACGTTTGGTTTATGTTTTATAAGCATTTTTAATTTTATTGCTTAAATCGCATTTTCTCGACGAGCTGAGCACGTTTTCTGGATGGTGCCTCTCCCGTCACTCTGGTTAGGTTGGCATAGTAAAAAGTGCTCTTGGGTGCTTCAGAGTGCCGAGTTTATCACTGCGCATGCAGAAATGACAACCTGCAACGTTTGGTTTATGTTTTATAAGCATTTTTTGTTTTATCGCTTAAATCGCATTTTCTCGACGAGCTGAGCACGTTTTCTGGATGGTGCCTCTCCCGTCACTCTGGTTAGGTTGGCAAAGTAAAAAGCGCTCTTGGGTGCTTCAGAGTGCCGAGTTTATCACTGCGCATGAAGAAATGACCACCTGCAACGTTTGGTTTATGTTTTATAAGCATTTTTTGTTTTATTGCTTAAATCGCATTTTCTCGACGAGCTGAGCACGTTTTCTGGATGGTGCCTCTCCCGTCACTCTGGTTAGGTTGGCATAGTAAAAAGTGCTCTTGGGGGCTTGAGAGTGCCCAGTTTATCACTGCGCATGCAGAAATGACCACCTGCAACGTTTGGTTTATGTTTTATAAGCATTTTTAATTGTATTGCTTAGAGCGCATTTTCTCGACGAGCTGAGCACGTTTTCTAGTTAAAAGCGCTCTTGGGTGCTTCAGAGTGCCGAGTTTATCACTGCGCATGCAGAAATGACAACCTGCAACGTTTGGTTTATGTTTTATAAGCATTTTTTGTTTTATTGCTTAAATCGCATTTTCTCGACGAGCTGAGCACGTTTTCTGGATGGTGCCTCTCCCGTCACTCTGGTTAGGTTGGCATAGTAAAAAGTGCTCTTGGGGGCTTCAGAGTGCCCAGTTTATCACTGCGCATGCAGAAATGACCACCTGCAACGTTTGGTTTATGTTTTATAAGCATTTTTAGTTTTATTGCTTAAATCGCATTTTCTCGACGAGCTGAGCACGTTTTCTGGATGGTGCCTCTCCAGTCACTCTGGTTAGGTTGGCATAGTAAAAAGTGCTCTTGGGGGCTTCAGAGTGCCCAGTTTATCACTGCGCATGCAGAAATGACCACCTGCAACGTTTGGTTTATGTTTTATAAGCATTTTTAATTGTATTGCTTAGAGCGCATTTTCTCGACGAGCTGATCACGTTTTCTAGTAAAAAGCGCTCTTGGGTGCTTCAGATTGCCGAGTTTATCACTGCGCATGCAGAAATGACCACCTGCAACGTTTGGTTTATGTTTTATAAGCATTTTTTGTTTTATTGCTTAAATCGCATTTTCTCGACGAGCTGAGCACGTTTTCTGGATGGTGCCTCTCCCGTCACTCTGGTTAGGTTGGCACAGTAAAAAGTGCTCTTGGGGGCTTCAGAGTGCCCAGTTTATCACTGCGCATGCAGAAATGACCACCTGCAACGTTTGGTTTATGTTTTATAAGCATTTTTAGTTTTATTGCTTAAATCGCATTTTCTCGATGAGCTGAGCACGTTTTCTGGATGGTGCCTCTCCCGTCACTCTGGTTAGGTTGGCAAAGTAAAAAGCGCTCTTGGGTGCTTCAGAGTGCCGAGTTTATCACTGCACATGAAGAAATGACCACCTGCAACGTTTGGTTTATGTTTTATGAGCATTTTTAATTGTATTGCTTAGAGCGCATTTTCTCGACGAGCTGAGCACGTTTTCTAGTTAAAAGCGCTCTTGGGTGCTTCAGAGTGCCGAGTTTATCACTGCGCATGAAGAAATGACCACCTGCAACGTTTGGTTTATGTTTTATAAGCATTTTTAATTTTATTGCTTAAATCGCATTTTCTCGACGAGCTGAGCACGTTTTCTGGATGGTGCCTCTCCCGTCACTCTGGTTAGGTTGGCATAAAAAAAAGTGCTCTTGGGGGCTTCAGAGTGCCCAGTTTATCACTGCGCATGCAGAAATGACCACCTGCAACGTTTGGTTTATGTTTTATAAGCATTTTTAGTTTTATTGCTTAAATCGCATTTTCTCGACGAGCTGAGCACGTTTTCTGGATGGTGCCTCTCCCGTCACTCTGGTTAGGTTGGCAAAGTAAAAAGCGCTCTTGGGTGCTTCAGAGTGCCGAGTTTATCACTGCGCATGCAGAAATGACCACCTGCAACGTTTTGGTTTATGTTTTATAAGCATTATTTTTTTTTATTGCTTAAATCGCATTTTCTCGACGAGCTGAGCACGTTTTCTGGATGGTGCCTCTCCCGTCACTCTGGTTAGGTTGGCATAGTAAAAAGTGCTCTTGGGGGCTTGAGAGTGCCCAGTTTATCACTGCGCATGCAGAAATGACCACCTGCAACGTTTGGTTTATGTTTTATAAGCATTTTTAATTGTATTGCTTAGAGCGCATTTTCTCGACGAGCTGAGCACGTTTTCTAGTTAAAAGCGCTCTTGGGTGCTTCAGAGTGCCGAGTTTATCACTGCGCATGCAGAAATGACAACCTGCAACGTTTGGTTTATGTTTTATAAGCATTTTTTGTTTTATTGCTTAAATCGCATTTTCTCGACGAGCTGAGCACGTTTTCTGGATGGTGCCTCTCCCGTCACTCTGGTTAGGTTGGCAAAGTAAAAAGCGCTCTTGGGTGCTTCAGAGTGCCGAGTTTATCACTGCGCATGCAGAAATGACCACCTGCAACGTTTTGGTTTATGTTTTATAAGCATTATTTTTTTTTATTGCTTAAATCGCATTTTCTCGACGAGCTGAGCACGTTTTCTGGATGGTGCCTCTCCCGTCACTCTGGTTAGGTTGGCATAGTAAAAAGTGCTCTTGGGGGCTTGAGAGTGCCCAGTTTATCACTGCGCATGCAGAAATGACCACCTGCAACGTTTGGTTTATGTTTTATAAGCATTTTTAATTGTATTGCTTAGAGCGCATTTTCTCGACGAGCTGAGCACGTTTTCTAGTTAAAAGCGCTCTTGGGTGCTTCAGAGTGCCGAGTTTATCACTGCGCATGCAGAAATGACAACCTGCAACGTTTGGTTTATGTTTTATAAGCATTTTTTGTTTTATTGCTTAAATCGCATTTTCTCGACGAGCTGAGCACGTTTTCTGGATGGTGCCTCTCCCGTCACTCTGGTTAGGTTGGCATAGTAAAAAGTGCTCTTGGGGGCTTCAGAGTGCCCAGTTTATCACTGCGCATGCAGAAATGACCACCTGCAACGTTTGGTTTATGTTTTATAAGCATTTTTAGTTTTATTGCTTAAATCGCATTTTCTCGACGAGCTGAGCACGTTTTCTGGATGGTGCCTCTCCAGTCACTCTGGTTAGGTTGGTGTTAGGGTAGTGTTCACTCTAACTTATTTTGCAAGAACCACACTGGAGACAAGTTAGTCGTTTCAGACACCTGCAGGCGGAGAGTTCACTCGTCGCTGTGCTTACAGCGATGGTCGAATGAAGTCTGAAGTCAGGCCTCATCAGGTGCATATTTATTGAGAAGAAACACAGTGGGGTTGAAAGTGGGGGTGTGAGAACCCAGGAAGGGGTGAAGACGCTCCCCTGCTGATCAAAGCATAGCAGGGGGCCTTTTACGACTTTGTGGAAACAAAGCAACTTTGATTGCTTCCTCTGCAGCTAGTCAATCAGGTGAAAATATCTTAGCACTTTGGTCTACTACTTTTGGTAAGACAGGACAAGCTAGGTAAATTATTACAGGTTACATTCCAACATAATCATACGATGAAGATATTCTGCAAACCCTAACATATCCCCCCTGTTTTATCATATGAGTATGTCAAACCCGATCAATCAAACATAAGAAAGAAAATACAATGACAGCAATAATTTCCAGTGAAGACGAGGCATTTCCCTCAATGCTCCAGTCCAAATTTTGTGTGCAACTGAAAAACCTGCGGCCAGATTAAATGCAGGAAAAGAGTTACACGGCCCCTCTGCCTTAGGCGACCAGAATGTTATCAATAAAAAAAGAAAAAGAAAAACACAGAAACAGTACGTCATTGTCCCCATCACTTGCAAGGCATTCTCGATGGTCAAATCATCATGTTTCTGTAAAATAATGCTGAGCTAAACAGCATCTACGCAATCCACGTCTCGCAGCACATCACAGTCATCACATCCGCCATCTCTAAGAAGTTGTATATGCACTTGTGCCACGGTAGAAGACACAAACCTTGTCACAGCAGACTTCAAACATGGGATAACACAGGTCGTAAACAAGCACAACAATACCAGCACAGCAAGCACAGGAGTCACAAGTTTCAACAGCAACTGCCACCACGCGCCAGAGAATAGCCATGAAAAGAAATCCCAATGATGTGGGATGTTATCCTCCGACATGGCCTGCTGTAAATTCCTCAGTGAGTTCATGGCTCCCTTGATGTGCGTGTCGTTATCTCCTGGGATGTATGTGCAACAGGAAGTCCCAATGATGTGGCACACACCACCTTGTGCTGCCGTCAACAAGTCCAGAACCATCCTGTTTTGCAAGACCATTAGTCTAATAGCCTGGATCTCTCTATTTTGTCCATCATCGACTTGCAGTGAGAGGTTCACAAAGGATTGAAAACGATAGTTCAGTGTCTCGATGAAGAGAGCTTGTTTTCCAACTCCGATCCAAGGAAAAAGCGCATGAACAACTTTGTTTCCGACAGGCCATATTTTATGGTCGTCCGGAACATTTGCACCCCAGACAGGGTCATGGGGGTCAAAGGTTGCAATCGCCCTGCGGCGACGTCCAGAAGAGTTGTGTGCTGTCGTCAGCTGACGATGTTGTATCCTGTAGGTGTGGTCTGTCACCCACACTGGTGCACACACTCCTGTCCAGTTGGCGGGCAGCATCGGATAAACCTTGTGACCACAAAGCCACCAGCCGTTCTGTATGAAGTATGTTCCGTTTGATGGTGCAGCCATGTTGGTCGGAGAGCCCTCACCACCTGAAATGGCTCTCTTATCCTGACACTCAGTGGCGATGTCCAAAGCTCCCATCCAGTTCCCTCCTGGAGAGCAGTCTCTGTCAATGCATTTGTGGGTCTCACTTCCTTGGATGTAACACGTATAGTTCACTCCAGGTGGCCGGTCTGTGAACGCCACCTGCGGCAGTGTTCGTCCTTTAACAGTCACATTGAGATTTGTCCAGAAAAGCTGATCACAGGTACCTTCCGCAAGTCCAGGGCGGGACGGGTCGGCATCACTGACTGTGACAGCACGGTGTTGATATCCAACTCCTCCCATGGATGCCATGCATTTCGCTTCAGTGACATTCATTGCTCTGGCCTCCAAGTGAACTTGTGTGGAGGACGGAGGGAGTTTGGAACACACATAGCAGCCCTCCTGTGTGTGCGATCTCACAGTGAATTTGACGTATCGGTACCAAGTGTTGGTTTCGTATGGGTTTCTGGGGTCCCATGACCAGTCCTCAAAGTTCTCATCGTGTGACCATCGTTTTCCACGGTCAACATTGTCAATTGGTCTGTTCAGTTGAGTCCATAGACCATAGCACGCTCCAACCACAACGCAGCAGAGGATCCATCTGGCATATGGAGCCCCGTTGCTACTAGGATGGCAGAGACACCGGACATCCCCTCGCCTAGCGGAGTGGGGATCGTTGTTTTCTTCACCAACATTGAGACGTCCCACCCTAAACGATAGGACTCCTTTGAAGTCAGCCTTCCCCCCACTCCGAATTAGGGGTCCAGCACTCTCTGCAACTTGCAGTGGCTGAGGTGAATCCAGCTGGGCCGTTCAGCGATCTTTACTGCGCTGGGGGTAGTCAGCAGGACTTGGAATGGTCCTCCTTACTGCGGTGGGGGTAGTCAGCAGGACTTGGAATGGTCCCTCCCACCGTGGGTGGCCCAGTTCCTTCTTTTGATGACTTTGATGTAGACCCAGTCTCCTGGTATGACGGGGTTGTCGACCTGTGAGGATGAAAGATCAGGCGGCAGTAAATTTGCATTGACACCTCTGTCAGTCTGAGCGTTCTAATCATGTAATCTGCCAGGGACTGTTCTTCGTCTGCTTCTTGCATATATTGTATCATTCACCAGTTAATTTTATTGCCCTTCTGAATTGGGCAAATAAGAGTGTTTGCGAGAAGTGTTTGAGCACTTCCGAATGACTCCTCCTGACCAAAGACCATTTATGACAGAGGCTATCCCATTTATTGCCTCCTGTGTTAAAGGAGATTCCCTGATCTTGGTTACTGGAGGAACGGACCTTAAGTCCTGTAGCAGATGGTTCCTTTGCCCATCCCCTTATCAGTTAAATAATGTTGATTAGCCAGGGAAACGCATAAGTGCGTGCCCTTCCAAACAGCTACACCACTTCCTCATAGCTTCTTCAGTTACTTTTCAATCATCTACCAATTGTTTACAGCAAACGTTTGAGAAAAAAGAATCTAACTCAATGGTACAACGCCATATGTATTAGAGAATCTATATGTAGTAAAGTGTTGTACATATATAATTTTTTTTTTTGTTTTTTTTATCTCCCACTCTCTATACAACCTCCCTCCTTCTGAGGCATGGCGACGCCCATGTCTCACACCTTGACAAACTTTTTGGGAGGATGTGTTCTTTACCACATATGACTCTATCATCATTTAATTTGACTTTCTTTCCAAAACGCTTCTAAGTTTCCCAGTTCACACATCTTCTGCATGTGTTACTGGTTCTCCAGTTTGTTTGTTTTTTTGTTTTTTCTTTCCTAGTCAATTAGCAATCCAAAAGCAACCTTTTTATTTCCTTTATGTATTTATTTCTTCCTTTGCATTTAACGTACTCAAAATCACCCTTTCTTCAAAGTCGCTCTAAGTAGTGTCCAACAACGACAACCATTCAACCTGTATTCTCCCTTCATCCAGGCAATCAGTCATCGATGCTCATTTGCATCTCACACACAGTCTCCAAGAAGGAGACTTTCTATCACATTGGTCCCAATTCATCCAAGCTCACCACACAACATTCACATACCGTTTTCATCTCAAGGTTCCTGATAGAACAATCCACCAATCCAAAAAAAACTCAACATGCAAAAAAACTGCTGGCAAATCAACCAGAAGTTTTTCTTTGTTTTTAAATTTGAAGAACCCAATCTCTCAGAATCAGCCCGCATATAGAAGTTTGTATAATCCTATAACACAACCAGTCAATTATTTCTATTAAATGTGAACGTCTTAAATCCACAATTTTGATTCTTCCAATTCCTGAAAGCATATTCTGTCGTTTCTTAATTTTAACACACATGCACAGCTCTCGCGCGCGTAAGGTAGATCCCAGCACCAATGATTCGTCACAGGCTGGCCATTTCCTGCGGTCGATCATGAGCTGGTCCCTCCCACGCACACGAGGACAGCACATTCTAAGTTTTATTTATCTTCTAGAAGCCAGTTGCATTCATTTACCACTTGATTTGCAAATTTTAACTTTAGTGTACATACACAATTTGATCTCTGGTCGTTTGTCATTGGGCATACAACAGCATTGTCATACTCCTTGCATGGACAGGAGCTCTAACAATCTAAAAACGTTCTAATAATCTGACAATGACATGTCTTGCTTTCATATGGACATCTGTTATTTCTTCCTCTGTAGGAGCACAATAGATCACAGGGGAGGAATCTAGTCACGCTGACAATTTGGCTTTTCCTCTGCCCCTTCCTCCACCCTTTGATAGGTGTCGTTTTGCCTGACGACACTCTCTTGCGAAGTGTCCCCGTCTCCCACAGTTCCAACAGTTGTCAGAATCTGATGGGGGTTTTGAGTTACATTGCGGCCTGCGACCTTGTTGGCCTCTACCTCTTCCTGTGGCCTGCTGGGACCCATGAAAGAAGACTGTTGTATCTTCATCTAGGTCAACATCATCATCATCGCCTAGATGAAATACATCAGAACTTTTGGCCCATTGCATAGTTGTTGTCACACATGCAATATCTACTTCCACCAAATGTTTCCTCACCCAGTTGCCGAAGTCAGGGGGGGGGAAACAGTGATGAGCGCGTTTTTAAGACGTTGCTGATAAGCACTCTCAGCCGCATCATCGAATGGGGTGCCACTGTGCACCCAGAATTGTTTTTCAAATCTTAATTGAATGGCGGTCTCGTCACTTTTTATCTTTCCAGGTTTTGTCTTCTGAATTTGTTCTCTTTTCTCTTGTGAAGCTTTCAACCACATTCTAGCACAATTCAACTCTCTCTCTTTTCTTTTCTTTTTCAGTCCCTTTGTCGTTCTATCTACACTCTCCTCCAAAACATCAACCACCATCTTCCACACTTCAACTTTCAACTTCCCTTCTACTCCATACTTTTTCTTCCACTTTGGCATGTATTGCATACAATTAAGAAATTTACATGCCATGTACTTCTCATCTCCTTCAAGAGCTAGGGATTTACCGGTTTTGTTTCCCATCTTAATTAGGTATTTTAGGTTTATACAATTTATTTTTATTTTCTTTGAGGATCCTCAATGCAGGTTTAAATTGACCTTCCACCAAATTCTCTTTGCGGTCAATTTATCCTACCAGTCGCACTCTCAACCACACAAACACCAGCGCTTTTTATTTTTAGGCCTATCCAGGATGGGTGTAAAACCCTCCCAAACAGCTTGGAAGAACGGACAAAAAAAAGAAAGAATCTACGCCCTTCTTCAATTAGGAAAAAGAGACTCTGTCTTTTCTTAGCCCGTTCCTTCCACTGGGACTAGAATCCCAACTGTTTCATAGCTTGGAAAAACCAAAGCCGTATCTCATAGCCCGGACAAACCAAAGCCGTATCTCATAGCTAGGACAAACCAAAGCCGTATCTCATAGCTAGGACAAACCAAAGCCGTATCTCATAGCTCGGACAAACAAAAGCCGTATCAGCGCTTTTTTCTTTGACTTACTTGTCCCCTGGTTCGTTGCACTGCCGGATCCCGTCAATCCACCTCTGTCAGACGAAGGCAGACCTAAGACGCTGGCCCAGCGAAGAATTTCCTTCCCAGGTCTTTCTTTACCAGGTCCTCCTAATGGACGCTGGCCCGTCAACGGTGTACAGCGCGTCGTCCTCCGTCAGCCAGATGGCGGGTATGAGGGTCCCGGGTTTCGGCACCAAAATGTTAGGGTAGTGTTCACTCTAACTTATTTTGCAAGAACCACACTGGAGACAAGTTAGTCGTTTCAGACACCTGCAGGCGGAGAGTTCACTCGTCGCTGTGCTTACAGCGATGGTCGAATGAAGTCTGAAGTCAGGCCTCATCAGGTGCATATTTATTGAGAAGAAACACAGTGGGGTTGAAAGTGGGGGTGTGAGAACCCAGGAAGGGGTGAAGACGCTCCCCTGCTGATCAAAGCATAGCCTGCTATGCTATTACGACTTTGTGGAAACAAAGCAACTTTGATTGCTTCCTCTGCAGCTAGTCAATCAGGTGAAAATATCTTAGCACTTTGGTCTACTACTTTTGGTAAGACAGGACAAGCTAGGTAAATTATTACAGGTTACATTCCAACATAATCATACGATGAAGATATTCTGCAAACCCTAACAGTTGGCATAGTAAAAAGTGCTCTTGGGGGCTTCAGAGCGCCCAGTTTATCACTGCGCATGCAGAAATGACCACCTGCAACGTTTGGTTTATGTTTTATAAGCATTTTTAATTGTATTGCTTAGAGCGCATTTTCTCGACGAGCTGAGCACGTTTTCTAGTAAAAAGCGCTCTTGGGTGCTTCAGAGTGCCGAGTTTATCACTGCGCATGCAGAAATGACCACCTGCAACGTTTGGTTTATGTTTTATAAGCATTTTTTGTTTTATTGCTTAAATCGCATTTTCTCGACGAGCTGAGCACGTTTTCTGGATGGTGCCTCTCCCGTCACTCTGGTTAGGTTGGCATAGTAAAAAGTGCTCTTGGGGGCTTCAGAGTGCCCAGTTTATCACTGCGCATGCAGAAATGACCACCTGCAACGTTTGGTTTATGTTTTATAAGCATTTTAGTTTTATTGCTTAAATCGCATTTTCTCGATGAGCTGAGCACGTTTTCTGGATGGTGCCTCTCCCGTCACTCTGGTTAGGTTGGCAAAGTAAAAAGCGCTCTTGGGTGCTTCAGAGTGCCGAGTTTATCACTGTACATGAAGAAATGACCACCTGCAACGTTTGGTTTATGTTTTATGAGCATTTTTAATTGTATTGCTTAGAGCGCATTTTCTCGACGAGCTGAGCAGGTTTTCTAGTTAAAAGCGCTCTTGGGTGCTTCAGAGTGCCGAGTTTATCACTGCGCATGAAGAAATGACCACCTGCAACGTTTGGTTTATGTTTTATAAGCATTTTTAATTTTATTGCTTAAATCGCATTTTCTCGACGAGCTGAGCACGTTTTCTGGATGGTGCCTCTCCCGTCACTCTGGTTAGGTTGGCATAGTAAAAAGTTCTCTTGGGGGCTTCAGAGTGCCCAGTTTATCACTGCGCATGCAGAAATGACCACCTGCAACGTTTGGTTTATGTTTTATAAGCATTTTTAGTTTTATTGCTTAAATCGCATTTTCTCGACGAGCTGAGCACGTTTTCTGGATGGTGCCTCTCCCGTCACTCTGGTTAGGTTGGCAAAGTAAAAAGTGCTCTTGGGTGCTTCAGAGTGCCGAGTTTATCACTGCGCATGAAGAAATGACCACCTGCAACGTTTGGTTTATGTTTTATAAGCATTTTTAATTGTATTGCTTAGAGCGCATTTTCTCGACGAGCTGAGCACGTTTTCTAGTTAAAAGCGCTCTTGGGTGCTTCAGAGTGCCGAGTTTATCACTGCGCATGCAGAAATGACAACCTGCAACGTTTGGTTTATGTTTTATAAGCATTTTTTGTTTTATTGCTTAAATCGCATTTTCTCGACGAGCTGAGCACGTTTTCTGGATGGTGCCTCTCCCGTCACTCTGGTTAGGTTGGCATAGTAAAAAGTGCTCTTGGGGGCTTCAGAGTGCCCAGTTTATCACTGCGCATGCAGAAATGACCACCTGCAACGTTTGGTTTATGTTTTATAAGCATTTTTAGTTTTATTGCTTAAATCGCATTTTCTCGACGAGCTGAGCACGTTTTCTGGATGGTGCCTCTCCCGTCACTCTGGTTAGGTTGGCAAAGTAAAAAGCGCTCTTGGGTGCTTCAGAGTGCCGAGTTTATCACTGCACATGAAGAAATGACCACCTGCAACGTTTGGTTTATGTTTTATGAGCATTTTTAATTGTATTGCTTAGAGCGCATTTTCTCGACGAGCTGAGCACGTTTTCTAGTTAAAAGCGCTCTTGGGTGCTTCAGAGTGCCGAGTTTATCACTGCGCATGAAGAAATGACCACCTGCAACGTTTGGTTTATGTTTTATAAGCATTTTTAATTTTATTGCTTAAATCGCATTTTCTCGATGAGCTGAGCACGTTTTCTGGATGGTGCCTCTCCCGTCACTCTGGTTAGGTTGGCAAAGTAAAAAGCGCTCTTGGGTGCTTCAGAGTGCCGAGTTTATCACTGCGCATGAAGAAATGACCACCTGCAACGTTTGGTTTATGTTTTATAAGCATTTTTAATTGTATTGCTTAGAGTGCATTTTCTCGACGAGCTGAGCACGTTTTCTAGTAAAAAGCGCTCTTGGGTGCTTCAGAGTGCCGAGTTGAGTGCGTGGTTTAGCGTCCGCCCCCGGTCCCTTATGGGACCCTATTTGGCCCGCGGACCGGCTGGCGGGAGCTCCGTGAAAGCCTGTCCGCCCTCCGAGCACTCCTGCCGGGCGTGGGTTAGAGACCGCGCCCGGTCACTAATGGGACCCTAATTGGCCCGCGGACCGGCTGGCGGTACCTCCGTGAATGCCTATCCGCCCTCCGAGCACTCCTGCCGGGCCTGAGTTAGAGACCGCGCCCGGTCACTTATGGGACCCTAAATGGCCCGCGGACCGGCTGGCGGTACCACCGTGAAAGCCTATCCGCCCTCCGAGCACTCCTGCCGGGCGTGAGTTCGAGACCGCGCCCGGTCACTTATGGGACCCTAAATGGCCCGCGGACCTGCTGGCGGTACCTCCGTGAAAGCCTATCCGCCCTCCGAGCACTCCTGCCGGGCGTGAGTTAGAGACCGCGCCCGGTCCCTTATGGGACCCTAAATGGCCCGCGGACCGGCTGGCGGTACCTTCGTGAATGCCTATCCGCCCTCCGAGGACTCCTGCCGAGCCTGAGTTAGAGACCGCGCCCGGTCACTTACGGGACCCTAAATGGCCCGCGGACCGGCTAGCGGTACCTCCGTGAATGCCTATCCGCCTTCCGAGCACTCCTGCCGGGCCTGAGTTAGAGACCGCGCCCGGTCCCTTATGGGACCCTAAATGGCCCGCGGACCGGCTGGCGGTACCTCCGTGAATGCCTATACGCCCTCCGAGCACTCCTGCCGGGCCTGAGTTAGAGACCGCGCCCGGTCCCTTACGGGACCCTAATTGGCCCGCGGACCGGCCGGCGGGTCCCCGTGAAAGCCTATCCGCTCTCCGAGCACTCCTGCCGGGCGTGAGTTAGAGACCGCGCCCGGTTCTTTATGGGACCCTATTTGGCCCGCGGACCGGCCGGCGGGATCTCCGTGAAAGCCTATCCGCCTTCCGAGCTCTCATGCCTGGCGTGGGTTAGCGTCCGCGCCCGGTCCCTTATGGAACCCTATTTGGCCCGCGGACCTGCTGGCGGGGCTTCCGTGAAAGCCTATCCGCCTTCCGAGCGCTCTTGCCGGGCGTGAGTTAGCGTCCGCACCCGGTCGCCTCACGTCACTCTGGTTAAGTTGGCAAAGTAAAAAGCGCTCTTGGGTCCTTCAGAGTGCGGAGTTTATCACTGCGCATGAAGAAATGACAACCTGCAACGTTTGGTTTATGTTTTATAAGCATTTTTAGTTTTAGTGCTTAAATCGCATTTTCTCGACGAGCTGAGCACGTTTTCTGGATGGTGCCTCTCCCGTCACTCTGGTTAGGTTGGCAAAGTAAAAAGTGCTCTTGGGTGCTTCAGAGTGCCGAGTTTATCACTGCGCATGAAGAAATGACCACCTGCAACGTTTGGTTTATGTTTTATAAGCATTTTTAATTGTATTGCTTAGAGCGCATGTTCTCGACGAGCTGAGCACGTTTTCTAGTAAAAAGCGCTCTTGGGTGCTTCAGAGTGCCGGGTTTATCACTGCGCATGAAGAAATGACCACCTGCAACGTTTGGTTTATGTTTTATAAGCATTTTTTGTTTTATTGCTTAAATCGCATTTTCTCGACGAGCTGAGCACGTTTTCTGGATGGTGCCTCTCCCGTCACTCTTGGTTAGGTTGGCATAGTAAAAAGTGCTCTTGGGGGCTTCAGAGTGCCCAGTTTATCACTGCGCATGCAGAAATGACCACCTGCAACGTTTGGTTTATGTTTTATAAGCATTTTTAGTTTTATTGCTTAAATCGCATTTTCTCGATGAGCTGAGCACGTTTTCTGGATGGTGCCTCTCCCGTCACTCTGGTTAGGTTGGAAAAGTAAAAAGCGCTCTTGGGTGCTTCAGAGTGCCGAGTTTATCACTGCACATGAAGAAATGACCACCTGCAACGTTTGGTTTATGTTTTATGAGCATTTTTAATTGTATTGCTTAGAGCGCATTTTCTCGACGAGCTGAGCACGTTTTCTAGTTAAAAGCGCTCTTGGGTGCTTCAGAGTGCCGAGTTTATCACTGCGCATGAAGAAATGACCACCTGCAACGTTTGGTTTATGTTTTATAAGCATTTTTAATTTTATTGCTTAAATCGCATTTTCTCGACGAGCTGAGCACGTTTTCTGGATGGTGGCTCTCCCGTCACTCTGGTTAGGTTGGCATAGTAAAAAGCGCTCTTGGGGGCTTGAGAGTGCCGAGTTTATCACTGCGCATGAAGAAATGACCACCTGCAACGTTTGGTTTATGTTTTATAAGCATTTTTAGTTTTATTGCTTAAATCGCATTTTCTCGACGAGCTGAGCACGTTTTCTGGATGGTGCCTCTCCCGTCACTCTGGTTAGGTTGGCAAAGTAAAAAGTGCTCTTGGGTGCTTCAGAGTGCCGAGTTTATCACTGCGCATGAAGAAATGACCACCTGCAACGTTTGGTTTATGTTTTATAAGCATTTTTAATTGTATTGCTTAGAGCGCATTTTCTCGACGAGCTGAGCACGTTTTCTAGTAAAAAGCGCTCTTGGGTGCTTCAGAGTGCCGAGTTTATCACTGCGCATGCAGAAATGACCACCTGCAACGTTTGGTTTATGTTTTATAAGCATTTTTTGTTTTATTGCTTAAATCGCATTTTCTCGACGAGCTGAGCACGTTTTCTGGATGGTGCCTCTCCCGTCACTCTGGTTAGGTTGGCATAGTAAAAAGTGCTCTTGGGTGCTTCAGAGTGCCCAGTTTATCACTGCGCATGCAGAAATGACCACCTGCAACGTTTGGTTTATGTTTTATAAGCATTTTTAATTGTATTGCTTAGAGCGCATTTTCTCGACGAGCTGAGCACGTTTTCTAGTAAAAAGCGCTCTTGGGTGCTTCAGAGTGCCGAGTTTATCACTGCGCATGCAGAAATGACCACCTGCAACTTTTGGTTTATTTTTTATAAGCATTTTTTGTTTTATTGCTTAAATCGCATTTTCTCGACGAGCTGAGCACGTTTTCTGGATGGTGCCTCTCCCGTCACTCTGGTTAGGTTGGCATAGTAAAAGGTGCTCTTGGGGTCTTCAGAGTGCCCAGTTTATCACTGCGCATGCAGAAATGACCACCTGCAACGTTTGGTTTATGTTTTATAAGCATTTTTAGTTTTATTGCTTAAATCGCATTTTCTCGTTGAGCTGAGCACGTTTTCTGGATGGTGCCTCTCCCGTCACTCTGGTTAGGTTGGCAAAGTAAAAAGCGCTCTTGGGTGCTTCAGAGTGCCGAGTTTATCACTGCACATGAAGAAATGACCACCTGCAACGTTTGGTTTATGTTTTATGAGCATTTTTAATTGTATTGCTTAGAGCGCATTTTCTCGACGAGCTGAACACGTTTTCTAGTTAAAAGCGCTCTTGGGTGCTTCAGAGTGCCGAGTTTATCACTGCGCATGAAGAAATGACCACCTGCAACGTTTGGTTTATGTTTTATAAGCATTTTTAATTTTATTGCTTAAATCGCATTTTCTCGACGAGCTGAGCACGTTTTCTGGATGGTGCCTCTCCCGTCACTCTGGTTAGGTTGGCATAGTAAAAAGCGCTCTTGGGGGCTTGAGAGTGCCGAGTTTATCACTGCGCATGAAGAAATGACCACCTGCAACGTTTGGTTTATGTTTTATAAGCATTTTTAGTTTTATTGCTTAAATCGCATTTTCTCGACGAGCTGAGCACGTTTTCTGGATGGTGCCTCTCCCGTCACTCTGGTTAGGTTGGCAAAGTAAAAAGTGCTCTTGGGTGCTTCAGAGTGCCGAGTTTATCACTGCGCATGAAGAAATGACCACCTGCAACGTTTGGTTTATGTTTTATAAGCATTTTTAATTGTATTGCTTAGAGCGCATTTTCTCGACGAGCTGAGCACGTTTTCTAGTAAAAAGCGCTCTTGGGTGCTTCAGAGTGCCGAGTTTATCACTGCGCATGCAGAAATGACCACCTGCAACGTTTGGTTTATGTTTTATAAGCATTTTTTGTTTTATTGCTTAAATCGCATTTTCTCGACGAGCTGAGCACGTTTTCTGGATGGTGCCTCTCCCGTCACTCTGGTTAGGTTGGCATAGTAAAAAGTGCTCTTGGGGGCTTGAGAGTGCCCAGTTTATCACTGCGCATGCAGAAATGACCACCTGCAACGTTTGGTTTATGTTTTATAAGCATTTTTAATTGTATTGCTTAGAGCGCATTTTCTCGACGAGCTGAGCACGTTTTCTAGTTAAAAGCGCTCTTGGGTGCTTCAGAGTTTATCACTGCGCATGCAGAAATGACAACCTGCAACGTTTGGTTTATGTTTTATAAGCATTTTTTTTTTATTGCTTAAATCGCATTTTCTCGACGAGCTGAGCACGTTTTCTGGATGGTGCCTCTCCCGTCACTCTGGTTAGGTTGGCAAAGTAAAAAGCGCTCTTGGGTGCTTCAGAGTGCCGAGTTTATCACTGCGCATGAAGAAATGACCACCTGCAACGTTTGGTTTTTGTTTTATAAGCATTTTTAATTGTATTGCTTAGAGTGCATTTTCTCGACGAGCTGAGCACGTTTTCTAGTAAAAAGCGCTCTTGGGTGCTTCAGAGTGCCGAGTTGAGTGCGTGGTTTAGCGTCCGCCCCCGGTCCCTTATGGGACCCTATTTGGCCCGCGGACCGGCTGGCGGGAGCTCCGTGAAAGCCTGTCCGCCCTCCGAGCACTCCTGCCGGGCGTGGGTTAGAGACCGCGCCCGGTCACTTATGGGACCCTAATTGGCCCGCGGACCGGCTGGCGGTACCTCCGTGAATGCCTATCCGCCCTCCGAGCACTCCTGCCGGGCCTGAGTTAGAGACCGCGCCCGGTCACTTATGGGACCCTAAATGGCCCGCGGACCGGCTGGCGGTACCACCGTGAAAGCCTATCCGCCCTCCGAGCACTCCTGCCGGGCGTGAGTTAGAGACCGCGCCCGGTCCCTTATGGGACCCTAAATGGCCCGCGGACCGGCTGGCGGTACCTTCGTGAATGCCATTCCGCCCTCCGAGCACTCCTGCCGGGCCTGAGTTAGAGACCGCGCCCGGTCACTTACGGGACCCTAAATGGCCCGCGGACCGGCTAGCGGTACCTCCGTGAATGCCTATCCGCCTTCCGAGCACTCCTGCCGGGCCTGAGTTAGAGACCGCGCCCGGTCCCTTATGGGACCCTAAATGGCCCGCGGACCGGCTGGCGGTACCTCCGTGAATGCCTATACGCCCTCCGAGCACTCCTGCCGGGCCTGAGTTAGAGACCGCGCCCGGTCCCTTACGGGACCCTAATTGGCCCGCGGACCGGCCGGCGGGTACCCATGAAAGCCTATCCGCTCTCCGAGCACTCCTGCCGGGCGTGAGTTAGAGACCGCGCCCGGTTCTTTATGGGACCCTATTTGGCCCGCGGACCGGCCGGCGGGATCTCCGTGAAAGCCTATCCGCCTTCCGAGCTCTCATGCCTGGCGTGGGTTAGCGTCCGCGCCCGGTCCCTTATGGAACCCTATTTGGCCCGCGGACCTGCTGGCGGGGCTTCCGTGAAAGCCTATCCGCCTTCCGAGCGCTCTTGCCGGGCGTGAGTTAGCGTCCGCACCCGGTCGCCTCACGTCACTCTGGTTAAGTTGGCAAAGTAAAAAGCGCTCTTGGGTCCTTCAGAGTGCGGAGTTTATCACTGCGCATGAAGAAATGACAACCTGCAACGTTTGGTTTATGTTTTATAAGCATTTTTAGTTTTATTGCTTAAATCGCATTTTCTCGACGAGCTGAGCACGTTTTCTGGATGGTGCCTCTCCCGTCACTCTGGTTAGGTTGGCAAAGTAAAAAGTGCTCTTGGGTGCTTCAGAGTGCCGAGTTTATCACTGCGCATGAAGAAATGACCACCTGCAACGTTTGGTTTATGTTTTATAAGCATTTTTAATTGTATTGCTTAGAGCGCATGTTCTCGACGAGCTGAGCACGTTTTCTAGTAAAAAGCGCTCTTGGGTGCTTCAGAGTGCCGAGTTTATCACTGCGCATGCAGAAATGACCACCTGCAACGTTTGGTTTATGTTTTATAAGCATTTTTAGTTTTATTGCTTAAATCGCATTTTCTCGATGAGCTGAGCACGTTTTCTGGATGGTGCCTCTCCCGTCACTCTGGTTAGGTTGGCATAGTAAAAAGTGCTCTTGGGGGCTTCAGAGTGCCCAGTTTATCACTGCGCATGCAGAAATGACCACCTGCAACGTTTGGTTTATGTTTTATAAGCATTTTTAATTGTATTGCTTAGAGCGCATTTTCTCGACGAGCTGAGCGCGTTTTCTAGTAAAAAGCGCTCTTGGGTGCTTCAGAGTGCCGAGTTTATCACTGCGCATGCAGAAATGACCACCTGCAACGTTTGGTTTATGTTTTATAAGCATTTTTTGTTTTATTGCTTAAATCGCATTTTCTCGACGAGCTGAGCACGTTTTCTGGATGGTGCCTCTCCCGTCACTCTGGTTAGGTTGGCATAGTAAAAAGTGCTCTTGGGGGCTTCAGAGTGCCCAGTTTATCACTGCGCATGCAGAAATGACCACCTGCAACGTTTGGTTTATGTTTTATAAGCATTTTTAGTTTTATTGCTTAAATCGCATTTTCTCGATGAGCTGAGCACGTTTTCTGGATGGTGCCTCTCCCGTCACTCTGGTTAGGTTGGCATAGTAAAAAGTGCTCTTGGGGGCTTCAGAGTGCCCAGTTTATCACTGCGCATGCAGAAATGACCACCTGCAACGTTTGGTTTATGTTTTATAAGCATTTTTAATTGTATTGCTTAGAGCGCATTTTCTCGACGAGCTGAGCACGTTTTCTAGTAAAAAGCGCTCTTGGGTGCTTCAGAGTGCCGAGTTTATCACTGCGCATGCAGAAATGACCACCTGCAACGTTTGGTTTATGTTTTATAAGCATTTTTTGTTTTATTGCTTAAATCGCATTTTCTCGACGAGCTGAGCACGTTTTCTGGATGGTGCCTCTCCCGTCACTCTGGTTAGGTTGGCATAGTAAAAAGTGCTCTTGGGGGCTTCAGAGTGCCCAGTTTATCACTGCGCATGCAGAAATGACCACCTGCAACGTTTGGTTTATGTTTTATAAGCATTTTTAGTTTTATTGCTTAAATCGCATTTTCTCGACGAGCTGAGCACGTTTTCTGGATGGTGCCTCTCCCGTCACTCTGGTTAGGTTGGCAAAGTAAAAAGCGCTCTTGGGTGCTTCAGAGTGCCGAGTTTATCACTGCGCATGAAGAAATGACCACCTGCAACGTTTGGTTTATGTTTTATAAGCATTTTTAATTGTATTGCTTAGAGCGCATTTTCTCGACGAGCTGAGCACGTTTTCTAGTTAAAAGCGCTCTTGGGTGCTTCAGAGTGCCGAGTTTATCACTGCGCATGCAGAAATGACAACCTGCAACGTTTGGTTTATGTTTTATAAGCATTTTTTGTTTTATTGCTTAAATCGCATTTTCTCGACGAGCTGAGCACGTTTTCTGGATGGTGCCTCTCCCGTCACTCTGGTTAGGTTGGCATAGTAAAAAGTGCTCTTGGGGGCTTCAGAGTGCCCAGTTTATCACTGCGCATGCAGAAATGACCACCTGCAACGTTTGGTTTATGTTTTATAAGCATTTTTAGTTTTATTGCTTAAATCGCATTTTCTTGACGAGCTGAGCACGTTTTCTGGATGGTGCCTCTCCCGTCACTCTGGTTAGGTTGGCAAAGTAAAAAGCGCTCTTGGGTGCTTCAGAGTGCCGAGTTTATCACTGCACATGAAGAAATGACCACCTGCAACGTTTGGTTTATGTTTTATGAGCATTTTTAATTGTATTGCTTAGAGCGCATTTTCTCGACGAGCTGAGCACGTTTTCTAGTTAAAAGCGCTCTTGGGTGCTTCAGAGTGCCGAGTTTATCACTGCGCATGAAGAAATGACCACCTGCAACGTTTGGTTTATGTTTTATAAGCATTTTTAATTTTATTGCTTAAATCGCATTTTCTCGACGAGCTGAGCACGTTTTCTGGATGGTGCCTCTCCCGTCACTCTGGTTAGGTTGGCAAAGTAAAAAGCGCTCTTGGGTGCTTCAGAGTGCCGAGTTTATCACTGCGCATGAAGAAATGACCACCTGCAACGTTTGGTTTATGTTTTATAAGCATTTTTAATTGTATTGCTTAGAGTGCATTTTCTCGACGAGCTGAGCACGTTTTCTAGTAAAAAGCGCTCTTGGGTGCTTCAGAGTGCCGAGTTGAGTGCGTGGTTTAGCGTCCGCCCCCGGTCCCTTATGGGACCCTATTTGGCCCGCGGACCGGCTGGCGGGAGCTCCGTGAAAGCCTGTCCGCCCTCCGAGCACTCCTGCCGGGCGTGGGTTAGAGACCGCGCCCAGTCACTTATGGGACCCTAATTGGCCCGCGGACCGGCTGGCGGTACCTCCGTGAATGCCTATACGCCCTCCGAGCACTCCTGCCGGGCCTGAGTTAGAGACCGCGCCCGGTCCTTTATGGGACCCTAAATGGCCCGCGGACCGGCTGGCGGTACCTTCGCGAATGCCTATCCGCCATCCGAGCACTCCTGCCGGGCCTGAGTTAGAGACCGCGCCCGGTCACTTACGGGACCCTAAATGGCCCGCGGACCGGCTGGCGGTACCTCCGTGAATGCCTATCCGCCTTCCGAGCACTCCTGCCGGGCCTGAGTTAGAGACCGCGCCCGGTCCCTTATGGGACCCTAAATGGCCCGCGGACCGGCTGGCGGTACCTCCGTGAATGCCAATCCGCCCTCCGAGCACTCCTGCCGGGCCTGAGTTAGAGACCGCGCCCGGTCCCTTACGGGACCGTAATTGGCCCGCGGACCGGCTGGCGGTACCTCCGTGAATGCCTATCCGCCCTCCGAGCACTCCTGCCGGGCGTGAGTAAGAGACCGCGCCCGGTCACTTACGGGACCCTATTTGGCCCGCGGACCGGCCGGCGGTTCCCCGTGAAAGCCTATCCGCCCTCCGAGCACTCCTGCCGGGCGTGAGTTAGAGACCGCGCCCGGTTCTTTATGGGACCCTATTTGGCCCGCGGACCGGCCGGCGGGATCTCCGTGAAAGCCTATCCGCCTTCCGAGCTCTCATGCCTGGCGTCGGTTAGCGTCCGCGCCCGGTCCCTTATGGAACCCTATTTGGCCCGCGGACCTGCTGGCGGGGCTTCCGTGAAAGCCTATCCGCCTTCCGAGCGCTCTTGCCGGGCGTGAGTTAGCGTCCGCACCCGGTCGCCTCACGTCACTCTGGTTAAGTTGGCAAAGTAAAAAGCGCTCTTGGGTCCTTCAGAGTGCGGAGTTTATCACTGCGCATGAAGAAATGACAACCTGCAACGTTTGGTTTATGTTTTATAAGCATTTTTAGTTTTATTGCTTAAATCGCATTTTCTCGACGAGCTGAGCACGTTTTCTGGATGGTGCCTCTGTCACTCTGGTTAGGTTGGCAAAGTAAAAAGTGCTCTTGGGTGCTTCAGAGTGCCGAGTTTATCACTGCGCATGAAGAAATGACCACCTGCAACGTTTGGTTTATGTTTTATAAGCATTTTTTATTGTATTGCTTAGAGCGCATGTTCTCGACGAGCTGAGCACGTTTTCTAGTAAAAAGCGCTCTTGGGTGCTTCAGAGTGCCGGGTTTATCACTGCGCATGAAGAAATGACAACCTGCAACGTTTGGTTTATGTTTTATAAGCATTTTTTGTTTTATTGCTTAAATCGCATTTTCTCGACGAGCTGAGCACGTTTTCTGGATGGTGCCTCTCCCGTCACTCTGGTTAGGTTGGCATAGTAAAAAGTGCTCTTGGGGGCTTCAGAGTGCCCAGTTTATCACTGCGCATGCAGAAATGACCACCTGCAACGTTTGGTTTATGTTTTATAAGCATTTTTAGTTTTATTGCTTAAATCGCATTTTCTCGACGAGCTGAGCACGTTTTCTGGATGGTGCCTCTCCCGTCACTCTGGTTAGGTTGGCAAAGTAAAAAGCGCTCTTGGGTGCTTCAGAGTGCCGAGTTTATCACTGCACATGAAGAAATGACCACCTGCAACGTTTGGTTTATGTTTTATGAGCATTTTTAATTGTATTGCTTAGAGCGCATTTTCTCGACGAGCTGAGCACGTTTTCTAGTTAAAAGCGCTCTTGGGTGCTTCAGAGTGCCGGGTTTATCACTGCGCATGCAGAAATGACCACCTGCAACGTTTGGTTTATGTTTTATAAGCATTTTTAATTTTATTGCTTAAATCGCATTTTCTCGACGAGCTGAGCACGTTTTCTGGATGGTGCCTCTCCCGTCACTCTGGTTAGGTTAGCAAAGTAAAAAGCGCTCTTGGGTGCTTCAGAGTGCCGAGTTTATCACTGCGCATGAAGAAATGACCACCTGCAACGTTTGGTTTATGTTTTATAAGCATTTTTAGTTTTATTGCTTAAATCGCATTTTCTCGACGAGCTGAGCACGTTTTCTGGATGGTGCCTCTCCCGTCACTCTGGTTAGGTTGGCAAAGTAAAAAGCGCTCTTGGGTGCTTCAGAGTGCCGAGTTTATCACTGCGCATGCAGAAATGACCACCTGCAACGTTTGGTTTATGTTTTATAAGCATTTTTAATTTTATTGCTTAAATCGCATTTTCTCGACGAGCTGAGCACGTTTTCTGGATGGTGGCTCTCCCGTCACTCTGGTTAGGTTGGCATAGTAAAAAGCGCTCTTGGGGGCTTGAGAGTGCCGAGTTTATCACTGCGCATGAAGAAATGACCACCTGAAACGTTTGGTTTATGTTTTATAAGCATTTTTAGTTTTATTGCTTAAATCGCATTTTCTCGACGAGCTGAGCACGTTTTCTGGATGGTGCCTCTCCCGTCACTCTGGTTAGGTTGGCAAAGTAAAAAGTGCTCTTGGGTGCTTCAGAGTGCCGAGTTTATCACTGCGCATGAAGAAATGACCACCTGCAACGTTTGGTTTATGTTTTATAAGCATTTTTAATTGTATTGCTTAGAGCGCATTTTCTCGACGAGCTGAGCACGTTTTCTAGTTAAAAGCGCTCTTGGGTGCTTCAGAGTGCCGAGTTTATCACTGCGCATGCAGAAATGACAACCTGCAACGTTTGGTTTATGTTTTATAAGCATTTTTTGTTTTATTGCTTAAATCGCATTTTCTCGACGAGCTGAGCATGTTTTCTGGATGGTGCCTCTCCCGTCACTCTGGTTAGGTTGGCATAGTAAAAAGTGCTCTTGGGGGCTTCAGAGTGCCCAGTTTATCACTGCGCATGCAGAAATGACCACCTGCAACGTTTGGTTTATGTTTTATAAGCATTTTTAGTTTTATTGCTTAAATCGCATTTTCTCGACGAGCTGAGCACGTTTTCTGGATGGTGCCTCTCCCGTCACTCTGGTTAGGTTGGCAGAGTAAAAAGCGCTCTTGGGTGCTTCAGAGTGCCGAGTTTATCACTGCACATGAAGAAATGACCACCTGCAACGTTTGGTTTATGTTTTATGAGCATTTTTAATTGTATTGCTTAGAGCGCATTTTCTCGACGAGCTGAGCACGTTTTCTAGTAAAAAGCGCTCTTGGGTGCTTCAGAGTGCCGAGTTTATCACTGCGCATGAAGAAATGACCACCTGCAACGTTTGGTTTATGTTTTATAAGCATTTTTAATTTTATTGCTTAAATCGCATTTTCTCGACGAGCTGAGCACGTTTTCTGGATGGTGGCTCTCCCGTCACTCTGGTTAGGTTGGCATAGTAAAAAGCGCTCTTGGGGGCTTCAGAGTGCCGAGTTTATCACTGCGCATGAAGAAATGACCACCTGCAACGTTTGGTTTATGTTTTATAAGCATTTTTAGTTTTATTGCTTAAATCGCATTTTCTCGACGAGCTGAGCACGTTTTCTGGATGGTGCCTCTCCCGTCACTCTGGTTAGGTTGGCAAAGTAAAAAGTGCTCTTGGGTGCTTCAGAGTGCCGAGTTTATCACTGCGCATGAAGAAATGACCACCTGCAACGTTTGGTTTATGTTTTATAAGCATTTTTAATTGTATTGCTTAGAGCGCATTTTCTCGACGAGCTGAGCACGTTTTCTAGTAAAAAGCGCTCTTGGGTGCTTCAGAGTGCCGAGTTGAGTGCGTGGTTTAGCGTCCGCGCCCGGTCCCTTATGGAACCTATTTGGCCCGCGGACCTGCTGGCGGGGCTTCCGTGAAAGCCTATCCGCCTTCCGAGCTCTCCTGCCGGGCGTGGGTTTGCGTCCGCGCCCGGTCCCTTAGGGAACCCTATTTGGCCCGCGGACCTGCTTGCGGGGCTTCCGTGAAAGCCAATTCGCCTTCCGAGCGCTCCTGCCGTGCGTGGGTTATCGTCCGCGCCCGGTCCCTTATGGAACCCTATTTGGCCCGCGGACCTGCTGGCGGTGCTTCCGTGAAAGCCTATCCGCCTTCCGAGTGCTCTTGCCGGGCGTGAGTTAGCGTCCGCGCCCGTTCGCCTCACGTCACTCTGGTTAGGTTGGCATAGTAAAAAGCGCTCTTGGGTGCTTCAGAGTGCCGAGTTTATCACTGCGCATGAAGAAATGACCACCTGCAACGTTTGGTTTATGTTTTATAAGCATTTTTAGTTTTATTGCTTAAATCGCATTTTCTCGATGAGCTGAGCACGTTTTCTGGATGGTGCCTCTCCAGTCACTCTGGTTAGGTTGGCAAAGTAAAAAGCGCTCTTGGGTGCTTCAGAGTGCCGAGTTTATCACTGCACATGAAGAAATGACTACCTGCAACGTTTGGTTTATGTTTTATGAGCATTTTTAATTGTATTGCTTAGAGCGCATTTTCTCGACGAGCTGAGCACGTTTTCTGGATGGTGCCTCTCCCGTCACTCTGGTTAGGTTGGCAAAGTAAAAAGTGCTCTTGGGTGCTTCAGAGTGCCGAGTTTATCACTGCGCATGAAGAAATGACCACCTGCAACGTTTGGTTTATGTTTTATAAGCATTTTTAATTGTATTGCTTAGAGCGCATTTTCTCGACGAGCTGAGCACGTTTTCTAGTAAAAAGCGCTCTTGGGTGCTTCAGAGTGCCGAGTTTATCACTGCGCATGCAGAAATGACCACCTGCAACGTTTGGTTTATGTTTTATAAGCATTTTTTGTTTTATTGCTTAAATCGCATTATCTCGACGAGCTGAGCACGTTTTCTGGATGGTGCCTCTCCCGTCACTCTGGTTAGGTTGGCATAGTAAAAAGTGCTCTTGGGGGCTTCAGAGTGCCCAGTTTATCACTGCGCATGCAGAAATGACCACCTGCAACGTTTGGTTTATGTTTTATAAGCATTTTTAATTGTATTGCTTAGAGCGCATTTTCTCGACGAGCTGAGCACGTTTTCTAGTAAAAAGCGCTCTTGGGTGCTTCAGAGTGCCGAGTTTATCACTGCGCATGCAGAAATGACCACCTGCAACGTTTGGTTTATGTTTTATAAGCATTTTTTGTTTTATTGCTTAAATCGCATTTTCTCGACGAGCTGAGCACGTTTTCTGGATGGTGCCTCTCCCGTCACTCTGGTTAGGTTGGCATAGTAAAAAGTGCTCTTGGGGGCTTCAGAGTGCCCAGTTTATCACTGCGCATGCAGAAATGACCACCTGCAACGTTTGGTTTATGTTTTATAAGTATTTTTAGTTTTATTGCTTAAATCGCATTTTCTCGATGATCTGAGCACGTTTTCTGGATGGTGCCTCTCCCGTCACTCTGGTTAGGTTGGCAAAGTAAAAAGCACTCTTGGGTGCTTCAGAGTGCCGAGTTTATCACTGCACATGAAGAAATGACCACCTGCAACGTTGGGTTTATGTTTTATGAGCATTTTTAATTGTATTGCTTAGAGCGCATTTTCTCGACGAGCTGAGCACGTTTTCTAGTTAAAAGCGCTCTTGGGTGCTTCAGAGTGCCGAGTTTATCACTGCGCATGAAGAAATGACCACCTGCAACGTTTGGTTTATGTTTTATAAGCATTTTTAGTTTTATTGCTTAAATCGCATTTTCTCGATGAGCTGAGCACGTTTTCTGGATGGTGCCTCTCCCGTCACTCTGGTTAGGTTGGCAAAGTAAAAAGCGCTCTTGGGGGCTTGAGAGTGCCGAGTTTATCACTGCGCATGAAGAAATGACCACCTGCAACGTTTGGTTTATGTTTTATAAGCATTTTTAGTTTTATTGCTTAAATCGCATTTTCTCGACGAGCTGAGCACGTTTTCTGGATGGTGCCTCTCCCGTCACTCTGGTTAGGTTGGCAAAGTAAAAAGTGCTCTTGGGTGCTTCAGAGTGCCGAGTTTATCACTGCGCATGAAGAAATGACCACCTGCAACGTTTGGTTTATATTTTATAAGCATTTTTAATTGTATTGCTTAGAGCGCATTTTCTCGACGAGCTGAGCACGTTTTCTAGTAAAAAGCGCTCTTGGGTGCTTCAGAGTGCCGAGTTTATCACTGCGCATGCAGAAATGACCACCTGCAACGTTTGGTTTATGTTTTATAAGCATTTTTTGTTTTATTGCTTAAATCGCATTTTCTCGACGAGCTGAGCACGTTTTCTGGATGGTGCCTCTCCCGTCACTCTGGTTAGGTTGGCATAGTAAAAAGTGCTCTTGGGGGCTTCAGAGTGCCCAGTTTATCACTGCGCATGCAGAAATGACCACCTGCAACGTTTGGTTTATGTTTTATAAGCATTTTTAGTTTTATTGCTTAAATCGCATTTTCTCGATGAGCTGAGCACGTTTTCTGGATGGTGCCTCTCCCGTCACTCTGGTTAGGTTGGCAAAGTAAAAAGCGCTCTTGGGTGCTTCAGAGTGCCGAGTTTATCACTGCACATGAAGAAATGACCACCTGCAACGTTTGGTTTATGTTTTATAAGCATTTTTAGTTTTATTGCTTAAATCGCATTTTCTCGACGAGCTGAGCACGTTTTCTGGATGGTGCCTCTCCCGTCACTCTGGTTAGGTTGGCAAAGTAAAAAGTGCTCTTGGGTGCTTCAGAGTGCCGAGTTTATCACTGCGCATTAAGAAATGACCACCTGCAACGTTTGGTTTATGTTTTATAAGCATTTTTAATTGTATTGCTTAGAGCGCATTTTCTCGACGAGCTGAGCACGTTTTCTAGTAAAAAGCGCTCTTGGGTGCTTCAGAGTGCCGAGTTTATCACTGCGCATGAAGAAATGACCACCTGCAACGTTTGGTTTATGTTTTATAAGCATTTTTAGTTTTATTGCTTAAATCGCATTTTCTCGACGAGCTGAGCACGTTTTCTGGATGGTGCCTCTCCCGTCACTCTGGTTAGGTTGGCATAGTAAAAAGTGCTCTTGGGGGCTTCAGAGTGCCCAGTTTATCACTGCGCATGCAGAAATGACCACCTGCAACGTTTGGTTTATGTTTTATAAGCATTTTTAGTTTTATTGCTTAAATCGCATTTTCTCGATGAGCTGAGCACGTTTTCTGGATGGTGCCTCTCCCGTCACTCTGATTAGGTTGGCAAAGTAAAAAGCGCTCTTGGGTGCTTCAGAGTGCCGAGTTTATCACTGCACATGAAGAAATGACCACCTGCAACGTTTGGTTTATGTTTTGTGAGCATTTTTAATTGTATTGCTTAGAGCGTATTTTCTCGACGAGCTGGGCACGTTTTCTAGTTAAAAGCGCTCTTGGGTGCTTCAGAGTGCCGATTTTATCACTGCGCATGAAGAAATGACCACCTGCAACGTTTGGTTTATGTTTTATAAGCATTTTTAATTTTATTGCTTAAATCGCATTTTCTCGACGAGCTGAGCACGTTTTCTGGATGGTGGCTCTCCCGTCACTCTGGTTGGGTTGGCATAGTAAAAAGCGCTCTTGGGGGCTTGAGAGTGCCGAGTTTATCACTGCGCATGAAGAAATGACCACCTGCAACGTTTGGTTTATGTTTTATAAGCATTTTTAGTTTTATTGCTTAAATCGCATTTTCTCGACGAGCTGAGCACGTTTTCTGGATGGTGCCTCTCCCGTCACTCTGGTTAGGTTGGCAAAGTAAAAAGTGCTCTTGGGTGCTTCAGAGTGCCGAGTTTATCACTGCGCATGAAGAAATGACCACCTGCAACGTTTGGTTTATGTTTTATAAGCATTTTTAATTGTATTGCTTAGAGCGCATTTTCTCGACGAGCTGAGCACGTTTTCTAGTAAAAAGCGCTCTTGGGTGCTTCAGAGTGCCGAGTTTATCACTGCGCATGCAGAAATGACCAACTGCAACGTTTGGTTTATGTTTTATAAGCATTTTTTGTTTTATTGCTTAAATCGCATTTTCTCGATGAGCTGAGCACGTTTTCTGGATGGTGCCTCTCCCGTCACTCTGGTTAGGTTGGCAAAGTAAAAAGCGCTCTTGGGTGCTTCAGAGTGCCGAGTTTATCACTGCACATGAAGAAATGACCACCTACAACGTTTGGTTTATGTTTTATGAGCATTTTTAATTGTATTGCTTAGAGCGCATTTTCTCGACGAGCTGAGCACGTTTTCTAGTTAAAAGCGCTCTTGGGTGCTTCAGAGTGCCGATTTTATCACTGCGCATGAAGAAATGACCACCTGCAACGTTTGGTTTATGTTTTATAAGCATTTTTAATTTTATTGCTTAAATCGCATTTTCTCGACGAGCTGAGCACGTTTTCTGGATGGTGGCTCTCCCGTCACTCTGGTTGGGTTGGCAAAGTAAAAAGTGCTCTTGGGTGCTTCAGAGTGCCGAGTTTATCACTGCGCATGAAGAAATGACCACCTGCAACGTTTGGTTTATGTTTTATAAGCATTTTTAATTGTATTGCTTAGAGCGCATTTTCTCGACGAGCTGAGCACGTTTTCTAGTAAAAAGCGCTCTTGGGTGCTTCAGAGTGCCGAGTTTATCACTGCGCATGCAGAAATGACCACCTGCAACGTTTGGTTTATGTTTTATAAGCATTTTTTGTTTTATTGCTTAAATCGCATTATCTCGACGAGCTGAGCACGTTTTCTGGATGGTGGCTCTCCCGTCACTCTGGTTAGGTTGGCATAGTAAAAAGTGCTCTTGGGGGCTTCAGAGTGCCCAGTTTATCACTGCGCATGCAGAAATGACCACCTGCAACGTTTGGTTTATGTTTTATAAGCATTTTTAATTGTATTGCTTAGAGCGCATTTTCTCGACGAGCTGAGCACGTTTTCTAGTAAAAAGCGCTCTTGGGTGCTTCAGAGTGCCGAGTTTATCACTGCGCATGCAGAAATGACCACCTGCAACGTTTGGTTTATGTTTTATAAGCATTTTTAGTTTTATTGCTTAAATCGCATTTTCTCGACGAGCTGAGCACGTTTTCTGGATGGTGCCTCTCCCGTCACTCTGGTTAGGTTGGCAAAGTAAAAAGTGCTCTTGGGTGCTTCAGAGTGCCGAGTTTATCACTGCGCATGAAGAAATGACCACCTGCAACGTTTGGTTTATGTTTTATAAGCATTTTTAATTGTATTGCTTAGAGCGCATTTTCTCGACGAGCTGAGCACGTTTTCTAGTAAAAAGCGCTCTTGGGTGCTTCAGAGTGCCGAGTTTATCACTGCGCATGCAGAAATGACCAACTGCAACGTTTGGTTTATGTTTTATAAGCATTTTTTGTTTTATTGCTTAAATCGCATTTTCTCGATGAGCTGAGCACGTTTTCTGGATGGTGCCTCTCCCGTCGCTCTGGTTAGGTTGGCAAAGTAAAAAGCGCTCTTGGGTGCTTCAGAGTGCCGAGTTTATCACTGCACATGAAGAAATGACCACCTACAACGTTTGGTTTATGTCTTATGAGCATTTTTAATTGTATTGCTTAGAGCGCATTTTCTCGACGAGCTGAGCACGTTTTCTAGTTAAAAGCGCTCTTGGGTGCTTCAGAGTGCCGATTTTATCACTGCGCATGAAGAAATGACCACCTGCAACGTTTGGTTTATGTTTTATAAGCATTTTTAATTTTATTGCTTAAATCGCATTTTCTCGACGAGCTGAGCACGGTTTCTGGATGGTGGCTCTCCCGTCACTCTGGTTGGGTTGGCATAGTAAAAAGCGCTCTTGGGGGCTTGAGAGTGCCGAGTTTATCACTGCGCATGAAGAAATGACCACCTGCAACGTTTGGTTTATGTTTTATAAGCATTTTTAGTTTTATTGCTTAAATCGCATTTTCTCGACGAGCTGAGCACGTTTTCTGGATGGTGCCTCTCCCGTCACTCTGGTTAGGTTGGCAAAGTAAAAAGTGCTCTTGGGTGCTTCAGAGTGCCGAGTTTATCACTGCGCATGAAGAAATGACCACCTGCAACGTTTGGTTTATGTTTTATAAGCATTTTTAATTGTATTGCTTAGAGCGCATTTTCTCGACGAGCTGAGCACGTTTTCTAGTAAAAAGCGCTCTTGGGTGCTTCAGAGTGCCGAGTTTATCACTGCGCATGCAGAAATGACCACCTGCAACGTTTGGTTTATGTTTTATAAGCATTTTTTGTTTTATTGCTTAAATCGCATTTTCTCGACGAGCTGAGCACGTTTTCTGGATGGTGCCTCTCCCGTCACTCTGGTTAGGTTGGACTAGTAAAAAGTGCTCTTGGGGGCTTCAGAGTGCCCAGTTTATCACTGCGCATGCAGAAATGACCACCTGCAACGTTTGGTTTATGTTTTATAAGCATTTTTAGTTTTATTGCTTAAATCGCATTTTCTCGACGAGCTGAGCACGTTTTCTGGATGGTGCCTCTCCCGTCACTCTGGTTAGGTTGGCAAAGTAAAAAGCGCTCTTGGTTGCTTCAGAGTGCCGAGTTTATCACTGCACATGAAGAAATGACCACCTGCAACGTTTGGTTTATGTTTTATGAGCATTTTTAATTGTATTGCTTAGAGCGCATTTTCTCGACGAGCTGAGCACGTTTTCTAGTAAAAAGCGCTCTTGGGTGCTTCAGAGTGTCGAGTTTATCACTGCGCATGAAGAAATGACCACCTGCAACGTTTGGTTTATGTTTTATAAGCATTTTTAATTTTATTGCTTAAATCGCATTTTCTCGACGAGCTGAGCACGTTTTCTGGATGGTGGCTCTCCCGTCACTCTGGTTAGGTTGGTATAGTAAAAAGCGCTCTTGGGGGCTTGAGAGTGCCGAGTTTATCACTGCGCATGAAGACATGACCACCTGCAACGTTTGGTTTATCTTTTATAAGCATTTTTAGTTTTATTGCTTAAATCACATTTTCTCGACGAGCTGAGCACGTTTTCTGGATGGTGCCTCTCCCGTCACTCTGGTTAGGTTGGCAAAGTAAAAAGTGCTCTTGGGTGCTTCAGAGTGCCGAGTTTATCACTGCGCATGAAGAAATGACCACCTGCAACGTTTGGTTTATGTTTTATAAGCATTTTTAATTGTATTGCTTAGAGCGCATTTTCTCGACGAGCTGAGCACGTTTTCTAGTAAAAAGCGCTCTTGGGTGCTTCAGAGTGCCGAGTTTATCACTGCGCATGCAGAAATGACCACCTGTAACGTTTGGTTTATGTTTTATAAGCATTTTTTGTTTTATTGCTTAAATCGCATTTTCTCGACGAGCTGAGCACGTTTTCTGGATGGTGCCTCTCCCGTCACTCTGGTTAGGTTGGCATAGTAAAAAGTGCTCTTGGGGGCTTCAGAGTGCCCAGTTTATCACTGCGCATGCAGAAATGACCACCTGCAACGTTTGGTTTATGTTTTATAAGCATTTTTAATTGTATTGCTTAGAGCGCATTTTCTCGACGAGCTGAGCACGTTTTCTAGTAAAAAGCGCTCTTGGGTGCTTCAGAGTGCCGAGTTTATCACTGCGCATGCAGAAATGACCACCTGCAACGTTTGGTTTATGTTTTATAAGCATTTTTTGTTTTATTGCTTAAATCGCATTTTCTCGACGAGCTGAGCACGTTTTCTGGATGGTGCCTCTCCCGTCACTCTGGTTAGGTTGGCATAGTAAAAAGTGCTCTTGGGGGCTTCAGAGTGCCCAGTTTATCACTGCGCATGCAGAAATGACCACCTGCAACGTTTGGTTTATGTTTTATAAGCATTTTTAGTTTTATTGCTTAAATCGCATTTTCTCGATGAGCTGAGCACGTTTTCTGGATGGTGCCTCTCCCGTCACTCTGGTTAGGTTGGCAAAGTAAAAAGCGCTTTTGGGTGTTTCAGAGTGCCGAGTTTATCACTGCACATGAAGAAATGACCACCTGAAACGTTGTGTTTATGTTTTATGAGCATTTTTAATTGTATTGCTTAGAGCGCATTTTCTCGACGAGCTGAGCACGTTTTCTAGTTAAAAGCGCTCTTGGGTGCTTCAGAGTGCCGAGTTTATCACTGCGCATGAAGAAATGACCACCTGCAACGTTTGGTTTATGTTTTATAAGCATTTTTAGTTTTATTGCTTAAATCGCATTTTCTCGACGAGCTGAGCACGTTTTCTGGATGGTGGCTCTCCCGTCACTCTGGTTAGGTTGGCATAGTAAAAAGCGCTCTTGGGGGCTTGAGAGTGCCGAGTTTATCACTGCGCATGCAGAAATGACCACCTGCAACGTTTGGTTTATGTTTTATAAGCATTTTTTGTTTTATTGCTTAAATCGCATTTTCTCGACGAGCTGAGCACGTTTTCTGGATGGTGCCTCTCCCGTCACTCTGGTTAGGTTGGCATAGTAAAAAGTGCTCTTGGGGGCTTCAGAGTGCCCAGTTTATCACTGCGCATGCAGAAATGACCACCTGCAACGTTTGGTTTATGTTTTATAAGCATTTTTAGTTTTATTGCTTAAATCGCATTTTCTCGATGAGCTGAGCACGTTTTCTGGATGGTGCCTCTCCCGTCACTCTGGTTAGGTTGGCAAAGTAAAAAGCGCTCTTGGGTGCTTCAGAGTGCCGAGTTTATCACTGCACATGAAGAAATGACCACCTGCAACGTTTGGTTTATGTTTTATGAGCATTTTTAATTGTATTGCTTAGAGCGCATTTTCTCGACGAGCTGAGCACGTTTTCTAGTTAAAAGCGCTCTTGGGTGCTTCAGAGTGCCGAGTTTATCACTGCGCATGAAGAAATGACCACCTGCAACGTTTGGTTTATGTTTTATAAGCATTTTTAATTTTATTGCTTAAATCACATTTTCTCGACGAGCTGAGCACGTTTTCTGGATGGTGGCTCTCCCGTCACTCTGGTTAGGTTGGCATAGTAAAAAGCGCTCTTGGGGGCTTGAGAGTGCCGAGTTTATCACTGCGCATGAAGAAATGACCACCTGCAACGTTTGGTTTATGTTTTATAAGCATTTTTAGTTTTATTGCTTAAATCGCATTTTCTCGACGAGCTGAGCACGTTTTCTGGATGGTGCCTCTCCCGTCACTCTGGTTAGGTTGGCAAAGTAAAAAGTGCTCTTGGGTGCTCCAGAGTGCCGAGTTTATCACTGCGCATGAAGAAATGACCACCTGCAACGTTTGGTTTATGTTTTATAAGCATTTTTAATTGTATTGCTTAGAGCGCATTTTCTCGACGAGCTGAGCACGTTTTCTAGTAAAAAGCGCTCTTGGGTGCTTCAGAGTGCCGAGTTTATCACTGCGCATGCAGAAATGACCACCTGCAACGTTTGGTTTATGTTTTATAAGCATTTTTTGTTTTATTGCTTAAATCGCATTTTCTCGACGAGCTGAGCACGTTTTCTGGATGGTGCCTCTCCCGTCACTCTGGTTAGGTTGGCATAGTAAAAAGGGCTCTTGGGGGCTTCAGAGTGCCCAGTTTATCACTGCGCATGCAGAAATGACCACCTGCAACGTTTGGTTTATGTTTTATAAGCATTTTTAGTTTTATTGCTTAAATCGCATTTTCTCGATGAGCTGAGCACGTTTTCTGGATGGTGCCTCTCCCGTCACTCTGGTTAGGTTGGCAAAGTAAAAAGCGCACTTGGGTGCTTCAGAGTGCCGAGTTTATCACTGCACATGAAGAAATGACCACCTGCAACGTTTGGTTTATGTTTTATGAGCATTTTTATTTGTATTGCTTAGAGCGCATTTTCTCGACGAGCTGAGCACGTTTTCTAGTTAAAAGCGCTCTTGGGGGCTTGAGAGTGCCGAGTTTATCACTGCGCATGAAGAAATGACCACCTGCAACGTTTGGTTTATGTTTTATAAGCATTTTTAGTTTTATTGCTTAAATCGCATTTTCTCGACGAGCTGAGCACGTTTTCTGGATGGTGCCTCTCCCGTCACTCTGGTTAGGTTGGCAAAGTAAAAAGTGCTCTTGGGTGCTTCAGAGTGCCGAGTTTATCACTGCGCATGAAGAAATGACCACCTGCAACGTTTGGTTTATGTTTTATAAGCATTTTTAATTGTATTGCGTCCTCTCCAGCTGTATTGCTGTCTGGGGTGGCAGCTGCACTGACCACGACTTGAAGGCCCTGCAGCGCATAGTGAAAACGGCTAGTAAGACTATTGGTGCTTCTCTCCCCTCCTTGAAGGACATTTACACCTCCCATCTCACCCGCAAGGCGACCAAGATCGTGAGTGATGTGAGTCACCCCGCTCACTCTTTGTTTGAACTTCTGCCCTCTGGGAGGCGGTACAGGAGCCTGCGCTCCCGCACCACCAGACTTTCCAACAGCTTCGTACTCCAGGCTGTTAGGATCCTGAACTCGCTCCCCCTTTCAGCGTAGCGTCCTGTTCTTGCTGTATGCGCACTGGCTCGGTTTTGCCCCTCTTATTTAATGGGTTATTGGTCTGTTATTTATTCATCGCTCATTTTATTTTATTTATTATTTATTATTTATGGTTTGTGCCTTCTTGTTTTTGTTTTGTGTCGCCTACTTGTATGTCTCGTCACCGTGGGATGGAGGAAACGGAATTTCGGTTTCTTTGTGTGTCTTGACATATGAAGGGATTGACAATAAAGCTGACTTTGACTTTGACTTTGACTTTGAGAGGGCATTTTCTCGACGAGCTGAGCACGTTTTCTAGTAAAAAGCGCTCTTGGGTGCTTCAGAGTGCCGAGTTTATCACTGCGCATGCAGAAATGACCACCTGCAACGTTTGGTTTATGTTTTATAAGCATTTTTTGTTTTATTGCTTAAATCGCATTTTCTCGATGAGCTGAGCACGTTTTCTGGATGGTGCCTCTCCCGTCACTCTGGTTAGGTTGGCATAGTAAAAAGTGCTCTTGGGGGCTTCAGAGTGCCCAGTTTATCACTGCGCATGCAGAAATGACCACCTGCAACGTTTGGTTTATGTTTTATAAGCATTTTTAATTGTATTGCTTAGAGCGCATTTTCTCGACGAGCTGAGCACGTTTTCTAGTAAAAAGCGCTCTTGGGTGCTTCAGAGTGCCGAGTTTATCACTGCGCATGCAGAAATGACCACTTGCAACGTTTGGTTTATGTTTTACAAGCATTTTTTGTTTTATTGCTTAAATCGCATTTTCTCGACGAGCTGAGCACGTTTTCTGGATGGTGCCTCTCCCGTCACTCTGGTTAGGTTGGCATAGTAAAAATTGCTCTTGGGGGCTTCAGAGTGCCCAGTTTATCACTGCGCATGCAGAAATGACCACCTGCAACGTTTGGTTTATGTTTTATAAGCATTTTTAGTTTTATTGCTTAAATCGCATTTTCTCGATGAGCTGAGCACGTTTTCTGGATGGTGCCTCTCCCGTCACTCTGGTTAGGTTGGCAAAGTAAAAAGCGCTCTTGGGTGCTTCAGAGTGCCGAGTTTATCACTGCACATGAAGAAATGACCACCTGCAACGTTTGGTTTATGTTTTATGAGCATTTTTAATTGTATTGCTTAGAGCGCATTTTCTCGACGAGCTGAGCACGTTTTCTAGTTAAAAGCGCTCTTGGGTGCTTCAGAGTGCCGAGTTTATCACTGCGCATGAAGAAATGACCACCTGCAACGTTTGGTTTATGTTTTATAAGCATTTTTAATTTTATTGCTTAAATCGCATTTTCTCGACGAGCTGAGCACGTTTTCTGGATGGTGCCTCTCCCGTCACTCTGGTTAGGTTGGCATAGTAAAAAGCGCTCTTGGGGGCTTGAGAGTGCCGAGTTTATCACTGCGCATGAAGAAATGACCACCTGCAACGTTTGGTTTATGTTTTATAAGCATTTTTAGTTTTATTGCTTAAATCGCATTTTCTCGATGAGCTGAGCACGTTTTCTGGATGGTGCCTCTCCCGTCACTCTGGTTAGGTTGGCAAAGTAAAAAGCGCTCTTGGGTGCTTCAGAGTGCCGAGTTTATCACTGCACATGAAGAAATGACCACCTGCAACGTTTGGTTTATGTTTTATGAGCATTTTTAATTGTATTGCTTAGAGCGCATTTTCTCGACGAGCTTAGCACATTTTCTAGTTAAAAGCGCTCTTGGGTGCTTCAGAGTGCCGAGTTTATCACTGCGCATGAAGAAATGACCACCTGCAACGTTTGGTTTATGTTTTATAAGAATTTTTAATTGTATTGGTTAGAGCGCATTTTCTCGACGAGCTGAGCACGTTTTCTAGTAAAAAGCGCTCTTGGGTGCTTCAGAGTGCCGAGTTTATCACTGCGCATGCAGAAATGACCACCTGCAACGTTTGGTTTATGTTTTATAAGCATTTTTAATTTTATTGCTTAGATCGCATTTTCTCGACGAGCTGAGCACGTTTTCTGGATGGTGCCTCTCCCTTCACTCTGCTTAGGTTGGCATAGTAAAAAGCGCTCTTGTGGGCTTCAGAGTGCCGAGTTTATCACTGCGCATGAAGAAATGACCACCTGCAACGTTTGGTTTATGTTTTAT
The DNA here is from genome assembly GCF_901709675.1 of Syngnathus acus. Taxonomy (NCBI): domain Eukaryota; kingdom Metazoa; phylum Chordata; class Actinopteri; order Syngnathiformes; family Syngnathidae; genus Syngnathus; species Syngnathus acus. The sequence goes on along the minus strand of NC_051089.1, from coordinate 21,462,459 downwards.
AAGCATTTTTAGTTTTATTGCTTAAATCGCATTTTCTCGACGAGCTGAGCACGTTTTCTGGATGGTGCCTCTCCCGTCACTCTGGTTAGGTTGGCAAAGTAAAAAGTGCTCTTGGGTGCTTCAGAGTGCCGAGTTTATCACTGCGCATGAAGAAATGACAACCTGCAACGTTTGGTTTATGTTTTATAAGCATTTTTAGTTTTATTGCTTAAATCGCATTTTCTCGACGAGCTGAGCACGTTTTCTGGATGGTGCCTCTCCCGTCACTCTGGTTAGGTTGGCAAAGTAAAAAGTGCTCTTGGGTGCTTCAGAGTGCCGAGTTTATCACTGCACATGAAGAAATGACCACCTGCAACGTTTGTTTTATGTTTTATGAGCATTTTTAATTGTATTGCTTAGAGCGCATTTTCTCGACGAGCTGAGCACGTTTTCTAGTAAAAAGCGCTCTTGGGTGCTTCAGAGTGCCGAGTTTATCACTGCGCATGCAGAAATGACCACCTGCAACGTTTGGTTTATGTTTTATAAGCATTTTTAATTTTATTGCTTAGATCGCATTTTCTCGACGAGCTGAGCACGTTTTCTGAATGATGCCTCTCCCGTCACTCTGCTTAGGTTGGCATAGTAAAAGGCGCTCTTGGGGGCTTCAGAGTGCCGAGTTTATCACTGCGCATGAAGAAATTACCACCTGCAACGTTTGGTTTATGTTTAATAAGCATTTTTAGTTTTACTGCTTAAATCTCATTTTCTCGACGAGCTGAGCACGTTTTCTGGATGTTGCCTCTCCCGTCACTCTGGTTAGGTTGGCAAAGTAAAAAGTAATCTTGGGTGCTTCAGAGGGCCGAGTTTATCACTGCGCATGAAGAAATGACCACCTGCAACGTTTGGTTTATGTTTTATAAGCATTTTTAATTGTATTGCTTAGAGCGCATTTTCTCGACGAGCTGAGCACGTTTTCTAGTAAAAAGCGCTCTTGGGTGCTTCAGAGTGCCGAGTTTATCACTGTGCATGAAGAAATGACCACCTGCAACGTTTGGTTTATGTTTTATAAGCATTTTTAATTGTATTGCTTAGAGCGCATTTTCTCGACGAGCTGAGCACGTTTTCTAGTAAAAAGCGCTCTTGGGTGCTTCAGAGTGCCGAGTTTATCACTGCGCATGAAGAAATGACCACCTGCAACGTTGGGTTTATGTTTTATAAGCGTTTTTAATTTTATTGCTTAAATCGCATTTTCTCGACGAGCTGAGCACGTTTTCTGGATGGTGGCTCTCCCGTCACTCTGGTTAGGTTGGCATAGTAAAAAGCGCTCTTGGGGGCTTGAGAGTGCCGAGTTTATCACTGCGCATGAAGAAATGACCACCTGCAACGTTTGGTTTATGTTTTATAAGCATTTTTAATTGTATTGCTTAGATCGCATTTTCTCGACGAGCTGAGCACGTTTTCTGGATGGTGCCTCTCCCGTCACTCTGGTTAGGTTGGCAAAGTAAAAAGTGCTCTTGGGTGCTTCAGAGTGCCGAGTTTATCACTGCACATGAAGAAATGACCACCTGCGACGTTTGGTTTATGTTTTATAAGCATTTTTAATTGTATTGCTTAGAGCGCATTTTCTCGACGAGCTGAGCACGTTTTCTAGTAAAAAGCGCTCTTGGGTTCTTCACAGTGCCGAGTTGAGTCCGTGGTTTAGCGTCCGCGCCCGGTCGCTTATGGAACCTTATTTGGCCCGCGGACCGGCTGGCGGGTCTTCCGTGAAAGCCTATTCGCCTTCCGAGCGCTCTTGCCGGGCGTGGGTTAGCGTCCGCGCCCAGTACCTGATTGGAACCCTATTTGGCCCGCGGACCGGCTGGCGGGGCTTCCGTGAAAGCCTATCCGCCTTCCGAGCGCTCCTGCCGGCCGTGGGTTAGCGTCCGCGCCCGGTCCCTTATGGAACCCTATTTGGCCCGCGGACCAGCTGGCGGGACTTCCGTGAAAGCCTATCCGCCTTCCGAGCGCTCTTGCTGGGCATGAGTTAGCGTCCGCGCCCGGTCGCCTCACGTCACTCTGGTTAGGTTGGCATAGTAAAAAGCGCTCTTGGGGGCCTCAGAGTGCCGAGTTTATCACTGCACATGAAGAAATGACCACCTGCAACGTTTGGTTTATGTTTTATGAGCATTTTTAATTGTATTGCTTAGAGCGCATTTTCTCGACGAGCTGAGCACGTTTTCTAGTAAAAAGCGCTCTTGGGTGCTTCAGAGTGCCGGGTTTATCACTGCGCATGAAGAAATGACCACCTGCAACGTTTGGTTCATGTTTTATAAGCATTTTTAATTTTATTGCTTAAATCGCATTTTCTCGACGAGCTGAGCACGTTTTCTGGATGGTGCCTCTCCCGTCACTCTGGTTAGGTTGGCATAGTAAAAAGCGCTCTTGGGTGCTTCAGAGTGCCGAGTTTATCACTGCGCATGAAGAAATGACCACCTGCAAGGTTTGGTTCATGTTTTATAAGCATTTTTAATTTTATTGCTTAAATCGCATTTTCTCGACGAGCTGAGCACGTTTTCTGGATGGTGGCTCTCCCGTCACTCTGGTTAGGTTGGCATAGTAAAAAGCGCTCTTGGGGGCTTCAGAGTGCCGAGTTTATCACTGCGCATGAAGAAATGACCACCTGCAAGGTTTGGTTTATGTTTTATAAGCATTTTTAGTTTTATTGCTTAAATCGCATTTTCTCGACGAGCTGAGCACGTTTTCTGGATGGTGCCTCTCCCGTCACTCTGGTTAGGTAGGCAAAGTAAAAATTGCTCTTGGGTGCTTCAGAGTGCCGGGTTTATCACTGCACATGAAGAAATGACCACCTGCAACGTTTGGTTTATGTTTTATAAGCATTTTTAATTTTATTGCTTAAATCGCATTTTCTCGACGAGCTGAGCACGTTTAATGCATGGTGGCTCTCCCGTCACTCTGGTTAGGTTGGCATAGTAAAAAGCGCTCTTGGGTGCTTCAGAGTGTCGAGTTGATCACTGCGTATGAAGAAATGACCACCTGCAACGTTTTGTTTATGTATTATAAGCATTTTTAATTTTATTGCTTAGATCGCATTTTCTCGACGAGCTGAGCACGTTTTCTGAATGGTGGCTCTCCCGTCACTCTGGTTACGTTGGCATAGTAAAAAGCGCTCTTGGGTGCTTCAGAGTGCCGAGTTGACCACAGCACATGAAGAAATGACCATCTGCAGCGTTTGGTTTAGGGTTTAGGTGCATTTTTAATTGTATTGCTTAAATCGCATTTTCTCGACGAGCTGAGCACGTTTTCTGAATTGTGCCCCTCCCGTCACGCTGGTTAGGTTGACATAGTAAAAAGTGCTCTTGGGGGCTTTAGAGTGCCGAGTTGACCATGGCACATGAAGAAATGACCACCTGCAACGTTTGGTTTAGGTTTTAGGTGCATTTTTAATTTTATTGCTTAAATCGAATGTTCTCAACGAGCTGAGCACGTTTTCTGAATATTGCGCCTCCAGTCACTTTGGTTAGGTTGGCACAGTAAAAAAAGCTGTTGGGTGCTTTACAGTGCCGAGTTGACCACGGCGCATGAAGAAATGACCACCTGCAACGTTTGGTTTAGGTTTTATAAGCATTTTTAATTTTATTGCTTAAATCGCATTTTCTCGACGAGCTGAGCACGTTTTCTGAATTGTGCCTCTCCGGTCACTCTGGTTAGGTTGGCATCGTAAAAAGTTCTCTAGGGGGCTTCAGAGTGCCGAGTTGACCACGGCGCATGAAGAAATGACCACCTGCAACGCTTGGTTCAGGTTTTATAAGCATTTTTAATTTTATTGCTTAAATCGCATTTTCTCGACGAGCTGAGCACGTTTTCTGAATTGTGCGCCTCCTGTCACTCTGGTTAGGTTGGCATAGTAAAAAGTTCTCTAGGAGGCTTCAGAGTGCCGAGTTGACCACGGCGCATGAAAAAAAGGCCACCTGCAACGTTTGGTTTAGGTTTTTTGCGCTTTTTTGCAGTGGCGTAGCCAGGAATTTTTCCAGTAGGGGCGCGCGCCCACAGGCCCCACAACCAGATGTTTCAATGTAAAAAAAACTTATATTTTTAACATATAGTTCCAGGGTAATAAATCAACTCACTAATCAATAATAACTTGGAATTTCTTAGAAGTACAACCTTGTTTATTGAACATAGATTAGCAGTTACAACATCCATTCATATTGGAGTGGTATAGCATAATGAAATCCAGGCAACATAAGAGATATTCATAACTGAGATTCAGTATTTTACTTCAATAACTACAATGAATAACAAATACACTGCTATAATGAATATGAAAAATATATGAGCCAAAAATATAGTCCACCTTGGGTTGATTTAGTAATATACATTCTAAGAAAACACAGTCACTACTATGAGGGAAGGAGTGCTGATTAGAATGATCAGTTTCTGAATTCAGTATTTTAGTTCAATAACTACAATGAATAACCAATACACTGCTATAATGAATATGAAAAATATATGAGCCAAAAATATAGTCCACCTTGGGTTGATTTAGTAAGATACATGCTCAGAAAACAAAGTCACTACTATGAGGGAAGGAGTGCTGATTAGAATGATCAGTTTCTGAATTCAGTCAAGTTATGCTAATAAAAATCAAGCTATACCAATAAATGTTTGTAAAGGAACAGAAAACATGAAAAACACTTGAACAGAATAGAACTTGCTATAAGAAAAAGTTACAAGAATACCACGAAATAAAAAACAGAATGGAACTGTAGAAGAAAGCAACTGTATCATATTTAACTGTAAAGCTTAATACAACAGGAGTCGCCTGTTTCCATCATTGGCTGCGAATTTGAAAACAATTGCATTAGCATCAATAGGCAGCTGATTCTCAATGTTGATGACAGATAGAGCATGCAGCCTCTCTTCAGTCATTGAAGACCTCAAGTAGCTCTTTACTCGCTTCATAGCAGAGAAAGACCTCTCGCAAGAGGCACTGCTGCACCCAATTGTCAAAGCAAGTTCATAAAGTGAAAGAATGTAAGGAAAAATCTCGCCAAGATCAGTGCTAATAGACATCACACTGTCAATTGAAAATTCAGTCTTGGAAGCTTCATGCCATCTTTTCATGATGACTCTGCGTGCAACTCTTGCCTCAGCCAGGAAATCACTCTGGGAACAAAGCCCATAGAATTCAGTTATGGCCAAGAGATCATCTGAATTCAGAAACTGATCATTCTCAATGAGCACTCCTTCCCTCATGATCATGGGCTCTAGAGCTCCAAATTCCCTCAGGAATTGCAAGGTTTTGTTGCTGAAGCGGGACTTCATTTCTCCCACCATCATGCTCACAACATCTGAGCAAACACGCTTAGCAAGAACTTTAGCATCAGAAGCAGACATGGCATCAGTTCTCCTATCAGGCACCTTGTGGGTGACAACAGAGTCAGAGAACTTCTCAGGTAACTTGGCCTTCCTTCTCTCTCCTGACCTCAGAGTGACAGGGAACTCATATTTTCCAGCTAGAGTCAGACACTGCTCAGAAATTTCATCAAACCAGTCATCTTGAGATAACAACTCCAATTCTGCAATAGTTGATTCAATGAGATCAATGCTTGCCTTTGCATGCAGAGACTTGGCTTGCAAACACAATGTCAAAGATTCAGTAATGGAAAAGAGTTTGAGCATTACATGAAGCATCAACAAAAATTCAAAATGAGCAACCTGGTGCTTGAGGGCAGTTGCCTTCAAACGACGCTCAGCATTCACCTCTTCATCAGCAAACCAATTCAATGTCTCCAGAATGAAGGCATAAGTGCCATGCACAGCACGAATTGCAGAAATTCTGCAAAACCACCTTGTGTCAGACCATGACTTAAGGTGCTTCACCTGTTCTTTTGGAGATTTCATCTGCTCCTGCACAGAAACAAACTTGGGATGGACAGCAGATGAAGTAACAAATGCATATAAGGTTTTCAAAACACAAAAGAAACCTTCTGCTTCTTGAACAGAAGACACCGTGCCCACCAAGCACAAATTCAGCACATGGCTCTGGCAGTGCAAGTACAATGCCTTCGGATAGTCCTGGCTGATGATGGCATTTACTCCATTCTTTTGTCCCTTCATCACTGCAGCACCATCATAGACCTGGGCAACGCATTTGTCCATAGGAACGACTTTGCTGACCACTTTGGTTATCTTCTCAGCCATGAATCTTGCATTCAGCTGCTCCAAAGGATGAAATCCCACAAACCGTTCAACCACATTGCCATCCTTTAGGTAGCGTAGTGTGACACAAAGCTGCTCCTGGTGCGATGTGTCTTTAGTCTCATCTGCTGACAGACAGAAGTATTTAACTTTGCTTAGTTCATCAGAGATTTCATCCAGGAGATGATTGCCTATCAGTGTGATGAGCTCATTCTGGATCTCAGGTGAGAGGTAGGTGGCATTGCGTCTCATTTTCTTCTTGAGCGAAGCAAACTCTGGACTGAGCTTGGAAGTGTAATCGACCAACTCTAGAAAATTCCCCCTCTGAAAAGAACCTGAGCTTTCGTCAGACCCTCTCAGAGCGAGTCCTTGGCGTCCAAGAAACACAATTGTGTTTACAATGTAAGTCACATATCTTCTGTTTTCCTCAATCTCCTGGCGATTGTGCTTGTCCAGTACTTGGAGAACAGTGTTGTCAAATCTCCTCTTTTCCCACTCTTTGAAGGCTACTTCAGAAGAGGAGTGAGAGGCAGATTTGGTGTGTGATGGAATGATGCCACGATCCTTCTCTCCAAAGGCATGCTTCCAGTCATTGAATCCTTCTATGACAAATGCAGTTTCTCGTAAGTTCCGACCGAAGTGCCGGCAGTGAAAACAGTACATTTTGTTGGCCTCCACAGAGTATTCTATCCAGGGATAACACTTGTACCACGCAGGATTGAAGGCTCTGTAGTCCTTTCTCTTTGCTCCTTCTTTGGAGAAGAGTGTCCTTGGGAACTTCTGCAGTTTTGGCTGTGCTGGTCCATTCTCTGGAGCAGATGAAATATCTGATGGCGCAGCTACTGGCAAAAGAAAACAAATAACCAGATTAGTTTCTGATGTAGTTATTTCTAATCATATCTATGAAATAAAATATGAATGTGGAGTTACTTTTAAAAAATTTAAAGCTGGATATGAAAATGAATATGCAAAAAATAAAAATGATAAAAACAAAATCTCATCTATAACCAGTCAAAAAGCACATACATTGGCAGTCAGAATGATAGTACTGGTACAGGTAGAAGTAATAATTTATTACTTATCTATTAAACCAGTAGGCCCCAAATAACTTATTAATATTAGGCCTAAATTAGGCCTAATATAATTTGATATAGGCTAATAATAATTTGAATAATTAGGCTACTAATTATTAAATTAGTTTTATTCAACAACTAAATTAGGCCATGCTCACAGACTATAGTATATAACCTACCCATTTTTTGCTGAGTAAGAGTTGCATGCCGATCAGGAGCAGGATCACCATCAAGAGCAGCAGGAGAACCAGCGGTCTCATCAGCAGCAGTAGCACTAGTTGTACCAGTTGGCGTTGCACTGCCACTCGTGCATGCAGAACCATTCTCGATAGTGATTGTGACATTGGCACTGCTCGACTCTGACTCTGAGTCGCTCCCGAGTCGACTTTCAGGAACTCTACCAATGCTACAGCTAGCGCGAGAAGCATCATCCTCTTCCTGACAATTTTTTGCTTTAGGTACACCAAAGAAATCGGTAATTCGCTTTTTATTCATCTTCATGTAGGAGAAAAAAAATCGAACATCACCCACGGCGTTCGCTGATCGCTAAAACAACATCCGGGTCCGGGAGGCAAACGGTGAATGGATAACATCGCGATTCGCGCACATAGAATAGCGCAAGCACATTCGCGCAAGACCGAAAGAAAAAAACGGCATGAAAATGAAGAATCGAAAAAGCTCGATTTTTTTCAACCGGGGCGCAGGGAGTCCTAACCGGGGCGCCGCCCCGGCTTGGCTACCCCACTGCTTTTTTTATTTAATTGCTTAAATCACATTTTCTCGACGAGCTGAGCACGTTTTCTGAATTGTGCGTGTCCCGTCACTTTGGTTAGGCTGGCACAGTAAAAAGTGCTCTTGGGGGCTTTAGAGTGCCGAGTTGACCACGGCGCATGAAGAAATGACCACCTGCAACGTTTGGTTTAGGTTTATTAAGCATTTTTAATTTTATTGCTCAACTCGCATTTTCTCGACGAGCTGAGCACGTTTTCTGAAATGTGCGCGTCTTGTCACTTTGGTGAGGTTGGCACAGTAAAAAAAGCTTTTGGGGGGCTTTAGAGTGCCGAGTTGACCACAGCACATCAAGAAATAACCATCTGCAGCGTTTGGTTTAGGTTTTAGATGCGTTTTTAATTTTATTGCTTAAATCTCATTTTCTCGACGAGCTGAGCATGTTTTCTGAATTGTGCCTCTCCCGTCACTCTGGTTAGGTTGGCATAGTAAAAAGTGCTCTTGGGGGCTTAAGAGTGCCGAGTTCACCACGGCGCATGAAGAAATGACCACCTGCACAGTTTGGTTTAGGTTTTATAAGCTTTTTTGATTTAATTGCTTAAATCGCATTTTCTCGACGAGCTGAGCACCTTTCTTTTAATTGTGCCCCTCCCGTCACTCTGGTTAGGTTGGCATAGTAATAAAAGCATTTGGGGGGCTTCAGAGTGCCGAATTGACCACGGCGCATGAAGAAATGACCACCTGCAACGTTTGGTTTAGGTTTTATAAGCATTTTTAATTTTATTACTTAAATCGCATTTTCTCGACGAGCTGATCACGTTTTCTGAATTGTGCGCCTCCCGTCACTTTGGTTAGGTTGGCAAAGAAAAAAGCTTTTGGGGGCTTTAGAGTGCCGAGTTGACAACAGCACATGAAGAAATGACCATCTGCAGCGTTTGGTTTAGGTTTTAGGTGCATTTTTAATTTTATTGCTTAAATCGCATTTTCTCGACGAGCTGAGCACGTTTTCTGAATTGTGCCTCTCCCGTCACTCTGGTTAGGTTGGCATAGTAAAAAGTGCTCTTGGGGGCTTAAGAGTGCCGAGTTCACCACGGCGCATGAAGAAATGACCACCTGCAATGTTTGGTTTAGGTTTTATAAGCTTTTTTGATTTAATTGCTTAAATCGCATTTTCTCGACGAGCTGAGCATGTTTTCTTAATTGTGCCCCTCCCGTCACTCTGGTTAGGTTGGCATAGTAATAAAAGCATTTGGGGAGCTTCAGAGTGCCGAGTTGACCACAGCGCATGAAGAAATGACCACCTGCAACGTTTGGTTTATGTTTTATAAGCATTTTTAATTTTATTGCTTAAATCGCATTTTCTCGACGAGCTGAGCACGTTTTCTGAATTGTGCGCCTCCCGTCACTTTGGTTAGGTTGGCAAAGAAAAAAAGCTTTTGGGGGGCTTTAGAGTTCCGAGTTGACCACAGCACATGAAGAAATGACCTCCACTCGGCCCTCACCCACCTGGAGAGTAGGGACTCGTATGTGAGATTGCTGTTTGTGGACTTCAGTTCTGCCTTCAACACCATTGTGCCACGACGACTCATCAGCAAACTCGCCAAGCTGGGTCTCAGTACCTACCTCTGCAACTGGCTACTAGACTTCCTCAGTCAGAGACCTCAGGTGGTACGTGTTGGCGACATGATCTCCGCCAGCATCACGCTGAGCACGGGGGCCCCCCAAGGCTGCGTGCTCAGTCCGCTGCTCTTCACCCTGCTGACGCATGACTGCGCTGCAACCTACAGTGCCAACCGCATGGTGAAATTTGCTGACGACACGACTCTGGTGGGTCTCATCACCAAGGGCGACGAGACTCAATCCAGGTTGGAGGTTGACCTTCTGACCAAGTGGTGCAAGGACAACAACCTCCTGCTGAACGTCAACAAGACCAAGGAGATTGTTGTTGACATCCGGAAGGGTCACACCCGGCACCTGCCGCTGACCATCGACGGTGCTGTGGTGGAGAGAGTGAGTAGCACCAGGTTCCTGGGGGTGCACATCAGTGAGGATCTCTCCTGGTCCACCAACACCGCATCACTGGCGAAGAAGGCCCAGCGCCGCCTGTACTTCCTGCGGAAACTCAGGCGAGCGTGTGCTCCTCCGGCCGTCATGACTACATTTTACCGTGGCACCATTGAGAGCATCCTCTCCAGCTGTATTGCTGTTTGGGGTGGTAGCTGCACTGACTACAACATGAAGGCCCTCCAGCGCATAGTGAACACGGCCGGTAAGATTATTGGTGCTTCACTCCCCTCCTTGAAGGACATTTACACCTCCCATCTCACTCGCAAGGCGACCACGATTGTGAGTCACCCCGCTCACTCTTTGTTCGATCTTCTGCCCTCTGGGAAGAGGTACAGGAGCCTGCGCTCCCGCACCGCCAGACTCACCAACAGCTTCGTACTCCAGGCTGTTAGGATCCTGAACTCTTGCGCTATATTCTGACTGTCTGCTGTATGCACACTTGCTCCGTTTTGCTCCTCTTATTTATTTATTTATTTATTGTTATTTGTTTATTTATTATTTATTCATCACTCTTATTATTCATTGCCTTCTTGTTTTTATTTTGTGTTGTTTGCTTGTATGTATGTCGTGTACTATGTCTTGTCACCGTGGGATAGTGGAAACGTAATTTCGATTTCTTTGTGTGTCTTGGCATGTGGAGAGGTTGACAATAAAGCAGACTTTGACTTTGACTTTGATCTGCAGCGTTTGGTTTAGGTTTTAGGTGCATTTTTAATTTTATTGCTTAAATCGCATTTTCTCGACGAGCTGAGCACGTTTTCTGAATTGTGCCCCTCCCGTCACTCTGGTTAGGTTGGCATAGTAAAAAGTGCTCTTGGGGTCTTTAGATTGCCGAGTTGACCACGGCATATGAAGAAATTACCACCTGCAACGTTTGGTTTAGGTTTTATAAGCTTTTTTAATTTTATTGCTTAAATCGAATTTTCTCGACGACCTGAGCACGTTTTCTGAATTCTGCCTCTCCCGTCACTCTGGTTAGGTTGGCAGCGTAAAAAGTTCTCTAGGGGGCTTTAGAGTGCCGAGTTGACCACGGCGCAGGAAGAAATGACCACCTGCAACGTTTGGTTTAGGTTTTATAAGCATTTTTGATTTTATTGCTTAAATCGCCTTTTCTCGAGGAGCTGAGCACGTTTTCTGAATTGTGCGCTAGTGTTGGCTCGTGAGTGAACGATTCGTTCAAAAAGAACATATCTTTTCAGTGAACGAGAGTCAACGAATCTCTTCCTAAAGTGATTCGTTCTTTTTTTCCTTTCATATATAACTTCAACCAATAGATGTCAGTAATGCCCATTGAAGCTGGTGCTACCTCGCCGTAAAAAAAACGAAGAAAATCAGCCAATCAGCCGCGCCAGCGAGCGTTAGATGGAGGAGGGACTTTACGAGTCAGTGACGTAGCTTCCCGTTCACGAACGAGTCGTGAATTGCATTTCCCGTTCACCAACGGACGAATCTCTGAATCACTCACTGAGTGAATCACTCACTGATTAAATCACTCACTGATTAAATCACTCACTGAGTGAATCACTCACTGATTGAATCGCTCACTGAGTGACTCACTCACTGAGTGAATCGCTCACTGAGTGAATCACTCACTGAGTGAATCACTCACTGAGTGAATCACCCACTGAGTGAATCACTCACTGAGTGATTCGCATTTCCAGTTCACCGCGAGAACGGATCAGTGAGGGAACGAATCCTGGTTTTCCCGTTTGTGAACGAGTCAATGAGTGAAATGCCTTCTTGTGCATCAACGGATCAGTCAGTGAATATGTTGCGTCTCCTGGCGTGAAATATGGAAGCCAGAATGTAGATTTACGATTTACTTACAGTAGGTTTTAAATAACGTGTATGCATATATATGCCTAAATGTTGTTATCCAATATATCGACTGCAGTTTCACATTAGATTGCTGGTTTGAGATGTACTTTAATTATTATTATTATTATTATTTATTATTTTAATAAACATTTAAGTTATAACTATAACCTCCGTGAGTCGTCACCTTATCGTGGTGGAGGGGTTTGCGTGCCCCTATGATCCTAGGAGCCATGTTGTCTGGGGCTTCATGCCCCTGGTAGGGTCACCCATGGCAAACGGGTCGTAGGTGAGGGGCCAGACAAAGCACGGCTCAAAAAGCCCCTTATGATGAAAAAGATATATGGACAGATTTCCCTCGCCCGGACGTGGGTCACCGGGGCCCCCCCTCTGGAGCCAGGCCTGGAGGCGGGGCTCGAAGGCGAGCGTCTGGTGGCCGGGCCTTCGCCCATGGGGCCCGGCCGGGCACAGCCCGAAAAGGAAATGTGGGTCCCCCTTCCCATGGGCTCACCACCTGTGGGAGGGGCCAAAGGGGTCGGGTGCAGTGCAAGCTGGGCGGCGGCTAAAGGCAGGGACCTTGGCGGTCTGATTCCCGGCTGCAGAAGCTGGCTCTTGGGACATGGAATGTCACCTCTCTGGCTGGAAAGGAGCCCGAGCTGGTGTGCGAGGCAGAAAAGTTCCGACTAGATATAGTCTGACTTGCCTCCACGCACAGTTTGGATTCCGGTTCAAGCCCTCTCGAGAGGGGCTGGACTCTCTTCCACTCTGGAGTTGCCCACGGTGAGAGGCGTCGAGCAGGTGTGGGTATACTTATTGCCCCCCGGCTGGGCGCCTGCACATTGGGGTTCACCCCGGTGAACGAGAGGGTAGCCTCCCTCCGCCTTCGGGTGGGGGGACGGGTCCTGACTGTTGTTTGTGTCTATGCACCAAACGGCAGCTCAGAGTACCCACCCTTCTTGGGGTCCCTGGAGGAAGTGCTGGAGAGCGCTCCTTCTGGGGACTCCATCGTTCTACTGGGTGACTTCAATGCTCACGTGGGCAATGACAGTGAGACCTGGAAGGGCGTGATTGGGATTAACGGCCCCCCTTATCTGAACCCGAGCGGTGTTCTATTATTGGACTTCTGTGCTCGACACGGATTTTCTATAATGAACACCATGTTCAAACATAAGGGTGTCCATGTGTGCACTTGGCACCAGGACACCCTAGGCCGCAGTTCGATGATCGACTTTGTAGTCGTGTCATCGGATTTGCGGCCACATGTTTTGGACACTCGGGTGAAGAGAGGGGCGGAGCTGTCAACTGATCACCACCTGGTGGTGGGTTTGGGTCCGATGGTGGGGGAAGATGCCGGTCCGACCTGGCAGACCCAAACGCTCTGTGAGGGTCTGCTGGGAACGTCTGGCGGAATCCCCTGTCAGGAAGAGCTTCAACTCCCACCTCCGGCAGAGCTTTTCCCACGTCCCGGGGGAGGCGGGGGACATGGAGTCCGAGTGGACCTTGTTCCGCGCCTCCATTGTTGAGGCGGCCGACCGGAGCTGTGGCCGTTTGGTCATTGGTGCCTGTCGTGGCGGCAATCCCCGAACCCGCTGGTGGACACCGGCGGTAAGGGATGCCGTCAAGCTGAAGAAGGAGTCCTATCGGGCCGTTTTGGCCTGCGGGACTCCGGAGGCAGCTGACAGGTAACGGATGGCCAAGCGGAACGCGGCTTCGGCGGTTGCTGAGGCAAAAACCCGGGCGTGGGAGGAGTTTGGCGAGGCCATGGAGAATGACTTCCGGACGGCTTCGAGGAAATTCTGGTCCACCATCCGGCGTCTCAGGAGGGGGAAGCAGTGCAACGTCAACACTGTTTACAGTGGAGATGGCGTGCTGCTGACCTCGACTCGGGACGTTGTGTGTCGGTGGGGAGAATACTTCAAAGACCTCCTCAATTCCACCTACACGCCTTCCATTGTGGAAGCAGGGCCTGGGGACTCTGAGGCGGACTCTCCAATCTCTGGGGTCGAAGTCACTGAGGTAGTTAAAAAACTCCTCGGTGGCAAGGCCCCGGGGGTGGATGAGATCCGCCCGGATTTCTTAAGGGCTCTGGATGTTGTGGGGCTGTCATGGCTGACACGTCTCTACAACATCGCGTGGACATCGGGGACAGTGCCTCTGGATTGGCAGACTGGGGTGGTGGTTCCCCACTTTAAGAAGGGGGACCGGAGGGTGTGTTCCAATTACAGGGGAATTACACTCCTCAGCCTCCCTGGTAAGGTCTATTCAGGGGTGCTGGACAGGAGGGTCCGTCGGGAGGTCGAACCTCGGATTCAGGAGGAACAGTGTGGCTTTCGTCCTGGCCGTGGAACAGTGGACCAGCTCTTCACCCTCAGCAGGATCCTCGAGGGTGCATGGGAGTTCGCCCAACCAGTCCACATGTGTTTTGTGGACTTGGAGAAGGCGTTCGACCGTGTCCCTCGGGAGGTTCTGTGGGGGGTGCTTCGGGAGTACGGGGTACCGAGCCAACTGATAAGGGCGGTTCGGTCCCTGTATCACCGATGCCAGAGTTTGGTCCGCATTTCCGGCAGTAAGTCGGATTCGTTCCCAGTGAGGGTTGGACTCCGCCAAGGCTGCCCTTTGTCACCGATTCTGTTCATAATTTTTATGGACAGAATTTCTAGGCGCAGCCGAGGCGTTGAGGGTGTCCGGTTTGGGGACCTCAGCATCGCGTCTCTGCTTTTTGCAGATGACGTGGTGCTGTTGGCTTCTTCAGGCCGTGATCTCCAGCTCTTACTGGAGCGGTTCGCAGCCGAGTGTGAAGCGGTCGGGATGAGGGTCAGCACCTCCAAATCCGAGTCCATGGTCCTCGATCGGAAAAGGGTGGAATGCCCTCTCCGGATCGGGGAGGAGATCCAGCCCCAAGTGGAGGAGTTTAAGTATCTTTGGGTCTTGTTCACGAGTGAGGGGAGGATGGAGCGCGAGATCGACAGGCGGATCGGTGCAGCGTCGGCAGTAATGCGGACTCTGTACCGGTCCGTCGTTGTAAAGAGAGAGCTGAGCCAAAAGGCAAAGCTCTCAATTTACCGGTCGAGTTACGCTCCTACCCTCACCTATGGTCACGAGCTATGGGTCGTGACCGAAAGAACGAGATCCCGGATACAAGCGGCCGAAATGAGTTTTCTCCGCAGGATGTCCGGGCTCTCCCTTAGAGATAGGGTGAGAAGTTCGGTCATCCGGGAGAGACTTTGAGTAGAGTCACTACTCCTCCACGTTGAGAGGAGCCAGATGAGGTGGCTCGGGCATCTCATCAGGATCCCTCCTGGACGCCTCCCTGGGGAGGTGTTCCGGGCATGTCCCACCGGTAGGAGACCCCGGGGACGACCCAGGACGCGCTGGAGAGACTATGTCTCTCAGCTGGCCTGGGAACGCCTTGGGATCCCCCGGGATGAGCTAGATGAAGTGGCTGGGGAGAGGGAAATCTGGGAGTCCCTCCTGAAGCTGCTGCCCCCGCGACCCGACTCCGGATAAGCGGAAGAAGATGGATGGATGGATGGATGGATGTTTCAAGACGCTCTGAATCCTGGCTCACGTGTTCTATACATGAGTTTGGCTGGCTGATGAACTGTGACAACGTACACGAAGTACACAACGCACAGGGAGATCAGTACAACTTGTCAATGAAGTCCATTCTCCTGTCCTTCTGGACGAAGATCTCAATGACAGGGAAAGCAATAAAGTCGATTTTTTGCAGCACAACCACAAAGCCAGTCTTTTTTAGAGTACCAATCCTTTTGAAACGAACGTGTTGTAGTCCGTTCCGGGAGGCCCGTAGTTTGAATTAATCCTCGCAAATCTGGCGTTGGTCTTCCCTTACTTATGATTTCTTGCTTTGACTGAAAGTCAAGTTTTGAAAAATTTCTTATTTTCGAGATTATATCCTCCATTTTCAGGGAAAATAAAGCCAAATAGCAACGCGTTAGCACCGATTGTTGTTGGTTGTTTTCCTTTTCTTTTTTTTCTTCTTAATTTACTCTCGCATTTACTCGTGTCGTGAAGGATTAGCCGCAGGCTCACTATCGCCCCATCTTTGAGGCAAAAGTACTGGCTGCCTCAAGGCCCGTATTTTCCCGCTGACTGCAAGCACGCGCCGTTTGCACACGCTCAGTACAGTGTGTGAGTGGTGCACACTCTCACACGCACGCCCTGAGAGGCACTCCCTGTCACTGCCTCAGCCTCCATGATTCTCGTCTCCCGTTGTTATTTGAACAAGAAATACAGCTATTTTGACTATGAAAATGATCCAAATGTATAGGAAACACACCCAAATTGCATTCAAAGCATAGACCACAGGACAGATATTATATTATGTTTTATTATATTATTCATTTTTTAACAACTTATGGTGACAGCTGAGGAAACCATGTTGAGCCCTTTACCGCCCCTGGTGGCAAGGTGAGGCACTGCCTCACCTGCCTCCTATGAGTGCACGTGCCTGCCGATGGGAACGGCCCGGCGCAATGGCCGATCGCAACAGCCGCGCGCAACGTTCTCCACAAAGCAGCACACTTCCTCTCGGTTGAAATTGCACAAAGTGCGAAGGCCCAATTATTGACTTTTGGGCTTTGGCCGGAGGGCCGCTGAAAACCTCCGCTTCCCTCCTCTTGCAAAATGCACAAATTCCGACTGATGAAGCCGAAAAAAGTCAAGCCAATCGCGTGGAGGTGCATTCGGGCGTCGCGTTGCGGTTCCCCTGTCGGGCAGAAATGACAAAAAATCAAACTCGTGCACACGGAGTTCTACTCAAATTTTGAAATATTTTCCAAATGTCTGCGACGGTGCTGTCACAATAATGCGTACGGCGTGCTGCGGTTGCGCGGGGGGACGGAAATGACGAAAAATCAGCCTCTCCAGCCTGGAGATCAACTTAAATTTTGGAATTATTTCTACAAGTCTCTGCGACGTCGCTATTACAATACTGAGTCCGGCACGTTACAGATGCGTGGTCAGACCGCGTGTTCGGATCGGAACGGCCACGCGCAACGACCGCGCGCAATGGCCGATTGAAACGGCCGCACAATATGGCTGATCGGAACAGCCGCGCGCAACGACCGGGCGATGGCCGATTGCAACGGCCGCACGCAATGGCGATCGGAACGTACGCGCGCAACAACCGCGCGCAATGGCCGATTGGAACGGCCACGTGCAATGGCCGATCGCAACGGCCGCGCGCAACGGCCGCTCCAAAGCCGCACACTTCCTCTCGGTTGAAATTGCACAAAGTGCGAATACCCATTCATCTCATCACCAAGGGCGACGAGACTCAATACAGGTTGGAGGTTGACCTTCTGACCACGTGGTGCAAGGACAACAACCTCCTGCTGAACGTCAACAAGACCAAGGAGATTGTTGTTGACTTCCGGAAGGGTCACACCCGACACCTGCCGCTGACCATCGACGGTGCTGTGGTGGAGAGAGTGAGCAGCACAAGGTTCCTGAGGGTGCACATCAGTGAGGATCTCTCCTGGTCCACCAACACCGCATCACTGGCGAAGAAGGCCCAGCGCCGCCTGTACTTCCTGCGGAAACTCAGGCGAGCGTGTGCTCCTCCGGCCGTCATGACTACATTTTACCGTGGCACCATTGAGAGCGTCCTCTCCAGCTGTATTGCTGTTTGGGGTGGTAGCTGCACTGACTACAACATGAAGGCCCTCCAGCGCATAGTGAACACGGCTGGTAAGATTATTGGTGCTTCACTCCCCTCCTTGAAGGACATTTACACCTCCCATCTCACCCGCAAGGCGACCACGATTGTGAGTGATGTGAGTCACCCCGCTCACTCTTTGTTCGATCTTCTGCCCTCTGGGAAGAGGTACAGGAGCCTGCGCTCCCGCACCACCAGACTCACCAACAGCTTTGTACTCCAGGCTGTTAGGATCCTGAACTCTCTCCCCCCTTCTGCGTAGCGTCCTGTACTTTTGCGCTATATTCTGACTGTCTGCTGTATGCACACTTGCTCCGTTTTGCTCCTCTTATTTATTTATTTATTTATTGTTATTTGTTTATTTATTATTTATTCATCACTCTTATTATGCATTGTTTGTGCCTTCTTGTTTTTATTTTGTGTTGTTTGCTTGTATGTATGTCGTGTACTATGTCTTGTCACCGTGGGATAGTGGAAACGTAATTTCGATTTCTTTGTGTGTCTTGGCATGTGAAGAGGTTGACAATAAAGCAGACTTTGACTTTGACTTTTGATTTACTTTTGGGCTTTGGCCGGAGGGCGACATTCCCACAGCGGCGCTCCAACATGAGCGCAATGACCGCGTGCAATGGCCGATCGGAACGGCGGCGCGCAACGACCGCGCGCAATGACCGATCGGAACGGCAACGCGCAATGGCCGATAGTAACGGCCACTATGGTTCCCCGGTCGGGCAGAAATGACGAAATATCAGCATAGTTCCCCGCTAGATGCACCCGCTGAAAACCTCCCCTTCCCTTCTCTTTGAAAGTGCACAAAGTTCGACCGATGAAGCCGGAAAAAGTCAAGCCTAACGCATGAAGGTGCACTCGGGCGTCGCGCTGCTGTTCCCCGGTTGGGCAGAAATGACTAAAAATCGGTCTCGTGTACACGGAGTTCCACTGAAAATTTTAAATATCTTTTAAGTGTCTGCGACGGCGCTATGACAATAATGAGTCCGGCTCACTACAGTTCCGTCGTTGGACCGTGTGGTCGGATCGGAACGGCGGCGCGCAACCACCGTGCGCAATGGCCGAATGGCACGGCCGCGTGCAATAGCCAACCGCAACGGCTGCGCGCAATGGCCGAACGCAACGGCCGCGCGCAACGGCCACTACAAAGCCGCAAACTTCCTCTGGGTTGAAATTGCACAAAGTGCGAAGGCCCATTCATTTGCTTTTGGGCTTTGGCCGGAGGGCCGCTGAAAACCTCCCCTTCCCTCCTCTTGCAAAACGCACGAAGTCCGACCGATGAAGCCGAAGAAAGTCAAGCCAATCGCGTGGAGGTGCATTCGGGCGTCGTGTCGCGCTGTAGTTCCCCGGTCGGGTAGAAATGACGAAAAATCAGTCTCGTGCACACGGAGTTACACTCAAATTTTGAAATATTTTCCAATGTCTCCGACGGCGCTGTCTAAATAATGCGTCCGGCGTGCTGCGGTTGCGCGGTGGGACGGAAATGACAAAAAATCAGCCTCTACAGCCTGGAGATCAACTCAAATTTTGGATATATTTCTACAAGTGTCTGCGACGTCGCTATGAATATAATGATTCCGGCGCGTTACTTTATCGTGGTCGGACCGCGTGGTCGGATCGGAACGGCGCGCACAACGATCGCGCGCAATGGCCGATTGCAATGGCTGCACGCAATGGTCGAGCGGAACGGCCGTGCGGAACGGCCGTGCGGAACGACCGTGCGCAATGGCCGATCAAAACGGCCGTGCTCAATGGCCAATCGCAACGACCGCGCGCAATGGTCGATTGCTAAAGCCGCACGCAATGGCCGATCGGAACGGCCGCGCGCATCGACTGCCCGCAATGGCCGATCAGAACGGCGGAGCGCAAAGGTCAATTGCAACGACCGATCGCAACGGCTGCGCGCAAGGACCGTGTGCAATGGCCGATCGGAACGGCCACGTGCAATGGCCGATGGCAACGGCTGCGCGCAACGGCCGCTCCAAAGCCGCAAACTTCCTCTCCGTTGAAACTGCAATGGGCGATCGGAATTGCCGCGCGCAAGGACCGCGCGCAATGGCCGATTGGCATGGCCGCGTGCAATGGCCGATCGCAACGGCAGCGTGCAGCGGCTGCTCCAAAGCCGCAAACTTCCTCTGGGTTGAAATTGCACAAAGTGCAAAGGCCCATTCATTGACTTCTGGGCTTTGGCTGGAGGGCGACATTCCAACAGCGGTGCTCCAACAGGAGCGCAATGACCCCGCGCAATGGCCGATCGGAACGGCCGCGCGCAACGACTGCGCGCAATGGCCGATCGAAAGGCTGCGCGCATTGGCCGATCGCAACGGCCGCTATTGTTCCCCGGCTGGGCAGAAATGAGGAAAGATCAGCCTCGTGCAAACCCTGTGCGCAGCTCCCTGCTAGCTGCAGCCGCTAACCCCCCCCCTCCCTTCTCTTTGAAAATGCAAAATGTCGGGCCGATGAAGCCGAAAAAAGTCAAGCCGAACGCGTGGAGGTGCACTCGGGCGTCGCGCTGCTGTTCCCCGGTCGGGCAAAAATGACAAACAATCAGTCTCGTGCACACGGATTTCCACTCAGATTTTGAAATACGTATGTTCTAAGTTTCTGTGACGGCGCTGTCACAATAATGCGTCCGGCGCTCTGCGGCTGCGTGGTGGGACAGAAGTGACGAAAAATCAGCCTCTCCAGCCTAAAGATCAACTCAAATTTTTGAGTTATTTCTACAAGTGTCTGCGACGTCGCTATGACAATAATGAGTCTGGCGCGATACAGTTGTGTGGTCGGACCGCGTGGTCGGATCGGAACCACCACGCGCAAAGACCGCATGCAATGACCAATTGCAACGGGTGCACGCAATGGCCGATCGGAACGGCCTTGCGGAACGACCGCGCGCAATGGCCGATCAGAACGGCCGTGCTCAATGGCCGATCGCAACGACCGTGCGCAATGGTCGATTGCTAAAGCCGCACGCAATGGCCGATCGGAACGGCCGCGCGCAACGACTGCCCGCAATGGCCGATCAGAACGGCGGAGCGCAAAGGTCAATTGCAACGACCGCGCGCAACGCTGCTCCAAAGCCGCACACTTCCTCTCGGTTGAAACTGCAATGGCCAATCTGAATTGCTGCTTGCAACGACCGCGCGCAATGGCCGATCGAAAAGGCTGCTCCAAAGCCGCACACTTCCTCTCGGTTTTAATTGCACAAAGTGCGAAGACCCATTCATTTACTTTTGGGCTGAGGCCGGAGGGCGAAATTCTCATGCCGACCAATCATCCTCTCCCGCTTGGATGTAAGCTCCAATTTTGGAACATTTTCTACTTGTGTCATCGACAGTGATAGTCCGGCGCGCTACGGTTGCGCGATCGGACTAAATTAAGCTCCCTGCGCACTGGGGTCCACTTAAATTTCTGAAAGTACATCAGGACTTTTAAAATATTTTCTAAATTTCAGCGATGGCTCTATCGCAATAATGCAACCAGCGCGCTGCAGTTGCGCGGTCGGCGGCACGCTACGGTTGCCCGGTCAGCGGCGCGCCACAGTTGCGCGATCGGAAAAAAATCGCGCGGTCGGACGGAAATGCCCTGCACCGAGAGGGTGCACGCCCCACGCGGAGAGGGCCCTATGCCAAGAGGGCGCAGCTCTGACAGGGCACTGTTAGAATAGGCCTCTTTGGCACGTGTGATTAGCTAGGTAGCTTGAGCTATGCCGTTATATCGTTGTAACCCTTCTATTGCTTCATTAGCTTTCTCTTCTCTATGACCCTCTTTGCACATATGTAAAAGTCGCTCGTTAAGACTGCAAGGTCACACATTATCACACAGGCTAGGCAGAGTCGCCTCCTTGCAGAAAGGCGGCTCAGAGTAAGAGCAGGACCCTTGGCGCTGGGAGTTAGACCTTTTTCCGCATCTCGCAGAAAGGGCTCCAGAGCTGTGCATCGATCATTCTGGCATACATTAAATAGTTAAACAGTGAAGGCGGCCTCTTGGTAATTACTGTTAGCATAGCGAGCATTAAAGATAAAGAACTGGGAACGAACCTAGCAGCGCACGCACTGCGCCGAAAGTGCGCTGCGCCCAGAGGACGCGCGCACGCGCTGCGCCGGGTGGGCTCCGCGCCGAGAGGGCGCCGCGTCGCACGGAGAAGGTAACACGCCGCGCCGAGAGGGCGCCGTTTTTTCATTGCTTCCATTGGGTCGCTTTTCAAAGCCGTTTTGTTCATCTAAAGCACAGGTGTCTAACTCAAGGCCCGGGGGCCAGATACGGCCCGCCACATCATTTTATGTGGCCCGCGAAGACAAATTGTGCATCAAATTTGTGTGTCATTACTAGAATTGCAAATTGTCTTCAATAACAATTTTAAAATATTTGACTAGTTTTTACTCGTATGATTTGAAAATGAGTTATTTGTCAGTTTGTTTTGTAGCTTTTACTGTATATAATATGAGATGCTCATACATTTATTTGGGTTGACATTCATAATGGCCCTCCGAAAAAAGCTATGACTACAATGCTGCCCCCGAAAAAAATGAGTTTGACACCACTGATCTAAAGAAACACGACGTTACAGACAGATGACAAAAAATAGATATTATGTACATCAGCTTAACTAAGGAAATTAGTTAATACAGCCACAGTGTTTGAACAACTAAACAGCGACATAGAGACTGACAGCAGTTCAGTCTAACTGCATAGCCTGTCAGCATAGGTAGCCGTGTGATTACGCAATCCTCAGAGGGGGCAAGCCATGAAGTCGCCTCCTCCGAGCGACTCGTCTTCGGTTTTAACATAACTATAAAAATTTAGCGATTTTGGTTCAAAATGATACAAAACTACTGAAATTAAAAGGAAAATGACTTTCTAATAAAAAAAATTAAATCGTTTTTTTCCCCTTTTCATGATGGCAGGGGAGGCACGACCTCCCTTGCCTCCTCTGACCGCATGTCCCTGGTTTAGAAAGTAACATGATGTTACATGTAAGCTAATGTTACGCAAGAAAGTAACATGATGTTACATGTAAGCTAATGATACGCTATTGTCATGATATATATGATATATATATATATATATATGGTTCCAAAGGTTGTTACGCCGGGGGTGGTAGTGGGGATAAGCTCCCACTGCCTATAAAAAGCTCCCATAAGGCATGCGTCTCAAAGAGCCTCTGACAACCAAAGTCCAACTCCTGGCCTGCACGCGTGGCTTCGACTCAAAGCCCGGCGGAACTGCTTCTACTAACAGGAGAAGGGGCAAAGGCGTGTGACTGGCGCCTCAAAACCAGTTACTTCGGGTAGATGGAGCTCGTCAGCTTGGGAGGGCAATCCATCTAGGGGACGGAAAACCCTGATTCTCAAACCCCCACTGCCTTGTGGGTTACCTATTCTCGGGAAAGGCTTCGGGAGACAACCCTGAGGAAAAATTCGGAGTGGAGCCCCGAAGACGGTTGGATAGTCGACGTCGACATCTCTCCGGCAGCTCCTGCAGCTAAACCAGCTCCAAATGTAATGCGCAGCGTTCCCTTGGATCAAGTTGGTGCAGCCGAGAGTGGAGTCATGTTTAATGGGCAACGCATGATCTTCAAAAATTCTGCCCTGGCTAGCGCCCTGGAGACTCCATGGCGCTACCATTGTCTCTCGAGACAGACGGATGCCAGATATATACGTATATATATATATATATATGTACATATATATAATAATATATAATATATAATAATATTAATATAATTTCATGGCTGCAACACGTGCAGTAGAAGTTGGGAAAGGGCATGTTTACCACTTCGTTACATCACCTTTCCTTTTAATAACACACAATAAACGTTTTGGAAGAGAGGAGACTAATTCTCTTATCTTCTCATGTGGAATCCTTTCCCATTGTTGCTTGATGAACCGCTTCAGTTGTTCAACAGTCCGGGGTCTTTCCTGTCGTATTTTACACTTCATAATGCGCCACACATTTTCAATGGGAGACAGGTCTGGACTACAAGCGGGCCAATGGAGAACCTGGACTCTTTCACTTCGAAGCCACGCTATTGGAACACGTGCAGATTGTGGCTTGGCATTATCTTGATGAAATAAGCAGCGGCGTCCATGAAAAAGACGTCGCTTGGATGGCAGCATAGGTTGCTCCAAAATCTGTATGTACTTTTCAGCATTTATGTTGCCTTCACAGAAATGTAAGTCACCCGTGCCATGGGAACTAATGCACCCCCATACCATCACAGATGCTGGCTTTTGAACTTTGCGTTGATAACAGTCTGGATGGTCCGCTTCCTCTTTGGTCCGGAGGACACGACGTCCAGTGTTTCCAAAAACAATTTGAAAAGTGTACTCATCAGACCACAAAACACTTTTCCATTGTGCATCAGTCCATTTTTCATGAGCTCGGGCCCAGAGAACCCGGCGGCGTTTCTGGATGTTGTTCATAAACGGCTTTTGCTTTGCATGGTAGAGTTTCAACCCGCACTTACTGATGTAGTGACAAACAGTTTTTACTGACAGTGGTTTTCTGAAGTTTTTCTGAGGCCATTTGGTGATATCCTTTACACACTCATGTCGGTTTTTAAGGCAGTGCCGTCGGCGGAATCGAAGGTCACGGTCATTCAGTCTTGGGTTCCGGCTGTGGCGCTTACGTGCAGTGATTTCACCAGATTCTCTGAAACATTTGATGATGTTATAGACCGTAGATGTTGAAATCCCTTGTAAATTTGCTTTGAGAAATGTTGTTCTTAAACTGTTCAACTATTTTCTCATGCAGTTGTGGACAAAGTGGTGAACCTCGCCCCATCCTTGCTTGTGAATGACTGAGCATGTTTGGGGAGGCTCCTTTTATACCCATCAGTTTATCATCAGTTTGAACATTAAATATGTTGTCTTTGTAGTGTATTCAATTGAATATGGGTTGAGAAGGATTTTCAAATCGTTGTATTTTGTTTTTATTTACATTTTACACAATTTCCCAACTTCAACCGAATCCGGTTTATATATGTCTTGTTATGTTGATATTTTGTTGATATTTTTGATATTTCATTAATGATATATACATTAATATTATATATATATATATATATATAATATATATACGTATATATATAGTATATACCGTAATTTTCGGACTATAAGTCGCGGTTTTTTTCATAGTTTGGGTGGGGGGGCGACTTATACTCAGGAGCGACTTGTGGTTTTTTTTTCAAAAAATTTCAAAAAAAAAAAAAAAAAAAATGAAACCGCGATAAACGAACCGCAATGTAGCAAGGGATTACTGTAGTTTGAATTTCAAGTGACGACAGCAGCGCGAAACCATCTGCGTCACTCCAATTCATTAAATCCATCAATCGTCCTTTGTCAACAATGCATGCGCGCCGCTGACGGCTCTTGCACTTAAAAATATTCCACAGGCCCATATAACGATATATAAATTATATATCAAATAACTATTATATAAGCAATAATGTTATCAAACCATCTGTGCACTCTAAATCATTAAATCCATCGATCAAATTCCTCGTCCTTTGTCAACATCGCCGCGCGTGCGCCCTGACGTCAGCCTCGTCGTTATTCCACAGATCTACTATATAACTATATTGTAGCGTTAACAAAGTTCAAGGAAAGACGTGGGTTTGGTAAACGGCTCTTTATTTAACAAAACAAACTTACAGGCGTGTGGCGGCGTGGACTTCCAGCCACGGAAGGGGAAGAGAGCTCCATACGATAGGACCGGGCGTGCGTAAAAGCCATGACCGAGCCCCATCCACCGTCCTCGGACAGCCACCCGGCTGAGCGCCGGCCCTCGACTTCCATCCACGGAGGTGAAAGGCAGCTCAGTAGAGGAGGACCGGGCGTGCGTAAAAGCATTGTCCGAGTCCCATCCACCGTCCCTGGACGAGTCGATCTTTGTCCTTTATGTAAACAACCGCCGCGCTGCTGACGCGCGACCGCGACGTCGCGTCGCGCTGCTGACGTCAGCATGACCATTTCCCGTGACTCCCGGTTCAAGATGGTGGACAGGTCTGCACGTCGTCAACCAGCTAAAGCGATCATCTAGTGTTTCTATGTATCTCTATGAAGCCAAATCCCAAAGTAGTAGTAGAAGAAGAAGCACATGTGATTGGCGCTTTGCTGAAGGGCTGCTCACGCGTCACTCGACGGAGCTGTCTTTCACCTCCGTGGATGGAAGTCGAGGGCCGGCGCTCAGCCGGGTGGCTGTCCGAGGATTTTGTTATTTGTTATTTATGGAATAGTTTTTTGAATAACTCTGAATTTTACGTCAGGGCCGTTCTCAGCTCTTAGTTTGTGTTTATGTCACGTTAGCATAGCTATCGTTTAGCCTGTTGTTGCTCGTTCATGACTGTTCTTGGTGTTGGATTTTGTCGAATAAATTGCCCCTCAAAATGCGACTTATACTCCGGAGCGACTTATATATGTTTTTTTTCACTTTTTTGGGCATTTTATGGCTGGTGCGACTTATACTCCGGTGCGACTTATAGTCCGAAAATTACGGTATTCAAGATTCAAGAGTTTTTATTCGCCATGTTTGAGCGTGCCAAACAAGGAATTTGACTTCGGTAAAACACACCCTCTGTTCAACATATAGGTGACTAACAACACTCAGGACATGTGAATAATGGCAAAAACAGTGTAGACAAATTCAAAAGGTGTGAAGAGCAGGATGTTATTGCACAGTAATGCCTCTGAGACTCTATGAGTGGTGTGAGTTCATCAGAGCAACAGCCTGGGGGAAGAAGCTGTCTCGGTGTCTGCTGGTTTTGGCGTACTGAGCTCTATAACGCCGTCCAGAGGGGAGTAGTTCAAACAGACTGCAACCTGGGTGAGAAGGGTCTGTAGAGATGTTCCTTGCACGTTTCCTGGTCCTGGACAGGTACAAGTCTTGGATAGATGGGAGGTTGATTCCAATGATCTTTTCTGCAGTCCTGATTGTCCGTTGCAGTCTGTGCTTGTCTTGTTTGGAGGCTGATCCAAACCAGACAGTGATGGAGGTGCAGAGGACAGACTGGATGATGGCAGTGTAGAAGGTCTTCAGAAGCTCTCGCGGCAGGTTGAACTTCTTGAGCTGTCTCAGGAAGTACAGCCTCTGCTGGGCCTTCTTCCGGACAGAGTCTATGTGGCCGGTCCATTTCAGGTCCCGAGAGATTGTGGTTCCCAGGAACTTGAAGGTGTCTGTGGAGAGAATAGTATTACTGCGGATAGTGAGGGGTAAAAGTGGTGAAGGGTCTCGCCTGAAATCCACTGTCATCTCCACGGTCTTGAGCGGGTTCAGCTCCAGATGGTTTTGGTTGCACCAGTGGACCAGCCGCTCCACCTCCTGTCTGTACGCAGTCTCATCACCGTCCTGGATCAGTCCGATGAGAGTGGTGTCGTCTGCATACTTCAGGAGCTTCACAGGAGAGTCATCTGAGGAGAAATCATTGGTGTAGAGAGAGAAGAGCAGTGGGGAGAGGACGCACCCCTGAGGGGCTCCAGTATTGGTGGTCCGGGTGTCAGATGTGATGCCCCCCAGCCTCACACGCTGTCTCCTGTTGGTCAGGAAGCTGGTGATCCACTGACAGGTGGGGGCAGGCACCGCAAGCTGGATGAGCTTCTGTTGGAGGATGTCAGGAGCGATGGTGTTGAACGCCGAGCTGAAGTCCACGAACAGGATCCTGGCGTACGTTCCTGGGGTGTCCAGGTGGTGCAGGATGTAGTGCAGTCCCATGTTGACCGCATCATCCACTGACCTGTTTGCCCGGTAGGCAAACTGGAGGGGGTCAAGCAGGGGGCCCGTGACCTCCTTCAGGTGGTTCAGCACTAACCTCTCGAAAGATTTCATGACCACAGATGTCAGTGCGACGGGTCTATAGTCATTCAAACCTGTGATGGCGGGCTTCTTGGCCACTGGAACGATGGTGGAGCTCTTGAAGCACGAGGGCACCTCACACAGCTCCAGAGAACGGTTGAAGATCCGTGCAAAGGTGGGCGCCAGCTGTTCAGCCCAGACTTTCAAGCAGGAAGGTGGCACGCCGTCTGGGCCCGGTGCCTTCCTGGTCTTTTGTCTCCGGAACATCTGGCGCACTTCCTCCTCGCGGACCTGGAGTGCGGGCGCGGCCTCTGCAAGAGAGAGAGTGGGTGACAACGATGATAGAGGTGTGGACAGAGCAGTTGTGGGGAGAGGTGAGTATGTAGATTGTGCTGCAGGAAGTCCCGTTGTGTGGGAGGACCGATCAAACCTGCAGTAGAACTTATTCAGCTGGTTAGCAAGCCTTGGGCTCTCCACAGGACGGGGGGTTCGTTTCTTGTAGCCCGTGATGCTCTGCAGACCTTTCCACACTGTTGAGGGATCAGGATTGGCAGAGAGGTGTCTCTTCAGGTTCTCCCCGTAACACCTCCTGGCTTTCCTGACCTCTCGGTTCAGTGTGTTTCTGGTCTGCCTGAACAGGTCGCGGTCACCGCTCCTGTAGGCATCCTCCTTGACTTTGCGCAGCCTCCTGAGGTTCGGTGTAAACCAAGGTTTGTCGTTGTTGTACGTGCAGAAGGTCTTAGTCTGCACACACAGATCCTCACAAAAACTGATGTATGATGTGACAGTGTCAGTGAGTTCATGCAAGTCTGAAGTTGCAGCTTCGAACGCTCCCCAATCGGTGCAGTCAAAGCAGGCTTGCAGGTCCTGCCTTGACTCCACTGTCCACTTCCTCACAGTCCTCACCACAGGCTTAGAAGTTTTTAGTTTCTGCCTGTAGGCCGGGATCAGATGAACTAGACAGTGGTCCGAGAGTCCTAAAGCTGCACGAGCCGCAGAGTGGTATGCATCCTTGATCACGGTGTAGCAGTGGTCCAGAGTCTGTGCCCCTCTGGTGGGACACGTTACGTGCTGTCTGTATCTGGGGAGTTCGTGTGCGAGGTTAGCCCTGTTCAGATCACCCAGAACAATGATTAGTGAGTTTGGTAGAAGTTTCTCCATGTCTGTTACCTGGTCAGCCAGCATCTGCGTGGCTTCACTCGCACGTGCGTGTGGTGGGATGTAAACAGCCGCCATGACGATCGAGGAGAACTCCCGTGGTGAATAGAACGGCCGGCAGTTTATGAAAAGTGTTTCTAGGAGAGGGCTGCAAAACTCTTTCAACACCGTGACATCAGTACACCAACGTTCATTAATGTAGAAACAGAGACCACCTCCCTTTGATTTTCCGGAGAGCTCCGCGCTGCGATCTGCTCGCGTTAGCCTGAAGCCCGCTAGCTCCACGGCGTGGTGGGGCGTTCGTTCGCTGAGCCACGTTTCCACAAAGCACAGCACGGCGGATCTGCTGAAGTCCGTGTTCCTTGAAGTGAGGAGCAGCAGTTCGTCCATCTTGTTCGCCAGGGAGCGGACATTCGCCAGATGAATTGACGGTAGGGCAGAACGGAACCCTCTCTGCCTCAGCCTTACGAGTGCTCCCGCTCGTTTTCCGCGCCGCCGTCGTCGTGCTAGCTTGTACAGCACCGCCGCTCCGGCTAGAATCTCCGACAAACAGTCTGAATCGAAGAGAACAGGAGAGAAAATACCAGAAGAAGACTGTCCGATGTTTAACAGCGTTCTCTAGTAAAAGTGATCCGGGATGGACAGCAGAGGACACAGAAAACACACAAAATAAGACAAATAAACAGAGAGCGACTCACCATGGCTGCCATCCGCGGCGCCATCATGACGACTTTTGTCGGTGCGACTTATAGTCCGAAAATTACGGTATATATATATACTATATATATATATATATATATATATATATACACTATATATATATATATACCGAAAATTACGGTATATATATATATATATATATATATATAGGGCGGCTCGGTGGCGCACTGGGCAGCATGCCTGCCTCACAGTTCGGAGGGTGTATTTAAACGCTGTTTAAACAAGTGAAATAGCGAATCCGTAATAGGTGAAGCGCGAAGTGGTGAGGGATCACTGTACTCATAAATTTGATAGGGAATGCAGTTTATATTATTTTTTCCAAAATGCATTATTTTAGGCATTAGGCATTATGCATTATTCTATACAAGGATTATTGCAAATCCGTATGTGTGTTTGGAACAGAGGTTGTCTGAGTTGCAGCCTCTGATTGTCATGTGCAATGGAACGATAGCCTATTAGGAATGACCTGAAGGTTGCGCTGTTGTCAGGATTCACACGTGTCTTCCAAGTCATTCACCCCAAAGAGAAATAAACAATACACTTAACTTTGATGTCTATTGTTATGCAAATGAGGCAGGTGGATGCACTACCCCCATGATACCACCAGGGGGCGTTGCAGGTGTCTTCGTTGTTATGTAAATGCTGCAGGTGTCTTCGTTGTTATGTAAAAGATGCAGGTGTCTACGTTGTTATGTAAAAGATGCAAGTGTATGTCTATTGTTTTGTAAATGCGGTAGGGGGGTGCACTGTCACCGTGATACCGCCAGGGGGCGTTATCTTGGTGTTACGGTGAGGGGGGCATGTACAGGTGTGTTTTTAAGGGGTGAGGGGTGGACCTACTGCTGGTATATTTAAGGTGGGGGTATTTGAGAAGACACGCCAGCACATGAGCTCTGATCAGAGGAGTGCGTCAAAAAGTTGGAGAGCGTCAAGAGTTGTTTCGAGATGGTTAAAGGTAAGTCATGCTACTATTTATACTGGTATAATAATAATAATAATAATAATAATAATACACTAAGATTATCATATAAAACATGATGTAATGTGTATGTAATATCATGCAGATATAACCGTATTTGCTGACGTACATGCAGTATTCGATGACGACTACAGTGGCGTTTATTTGACGCAATCAGACTACGGTAAGGCAACCGTTCACTTACGCTAGTTAATATAAATGCTATTAGTTGGTGATTTATTTTTATGTATGTAACAGATCTCGTGGCCGCGGCCACTAGACAAAAAGACCCGTTGATACAAACTGGTTTTGAAGCCCCGACTCTAAAGGACAGCTCTGGACGCCATTTTGAGGCATCAAAGACGGCAGAGTCATCAGAGTCACGTGATAGCACCCAAATCATACCCCCCTCCGGCCGACAGGGGGTTGTCAAGAGCATAGAGACGGAAGAGGAAGCATCCACAGATAAATAATTAGCGGAGGTTTTATCTGTCTACGAGGATGCTAAACTTCCTCAAGAGTCGATAAACAAAGTCAGAGGTATTCCTTCTTTTTTTTCTTTTTCTATGTTATCATTTGAATGTTTTTTTGATGGTATTATAACGATTTAACTGTTTTTTTTTGTTTTTTTTTAATATCTACTTCCAGTTAAACGTAGTGACACCGGACGGTTTCGAAGAACGAGGAAGAGCAGACGTGCAGCCTTCTACAAGACGTGTCACTCAAACAGCAAGGGGTCTGAATCGACAAGCGAGAGTCATCACCACAAGACAAGACGTCCTATAAAGTGCAGTGGTAATTGTATCTACAAGAATCGGTTACAAGAATGTTTTAAGATAATACGTATTCTGACAGATTTGGCCGAATCAAGATAGGTCCGATTTTTTTTTTTTTTTTACTACACTGTGTTGTTTCTATTGTGATTTTCATAAAAATAAATACAATGGAGCATGCTAACCTTAAGTCAGCAGAGTCGGATTTCTTAACAAACATTGGCGAATTAGATTTACAGTTACCTTGTGAAACAGACCAAAGAAGTGATACACCTGAGCTAGATTTGCCGTCAAACAGTGCTTCTACAAGCCAAATATCAGATTTGATCAACATTGTGAACAATGCCATGTTAGAGGGGGGAGACACAGACAGTCCTGATATTCTGGCCCACTTACAAGTTGTCGTAAACGAGCTAAACAGTCAAAGTCAGAATGACGGTAGACAAAGTCCTACACTGATCCCGTCACAATTGCTAAACATGATAGCAGAATTAAATAACCAAGCTAACGGTAGCAGCGGGCGTAGCAGTCCTGATATTCCTGCTCAACTGCTAAACATGATCCAAAATCTAAATACGCAGCCTCTGATTGACCCAACGACTGTTAAGCCTATCGATCATGAGATAGATGTTAATGATGACAGCGCACCTGTATTGCAACACCATCGTGACAATGCTTCTGTAATAACTGGTAACATGCCACCGCCATTTCAACCTAACTGCTCGGTTATAATCGATCACGAGATAGATGTTATTGATGACAGCGCACCAGCGTTTCAAGACATATCCCGCCAATCTAACAACAGTTCTGTAATAACTGATCAGCGCGGCGGTGCTGTTGTAGTTAATAGACCGCATTTCAACAATATTGAAGTAAGGCGGCATTTAAATATACCATCACAAACAAACAGCAATGATTTTGCAACCTTTTACCTCCAGATTGAAGAAAAAATAGATGACGTCTTGCGAGAGGTTGATGTACGAACACAGCCAGGTGACGTGATTCAAATTGAGATAGTGGCTGGAAATGATAGGGCCCACGTTTACCAACAAAAGAGCGACATAAACAGTGTCAGAGATAATGTAACGGCTTTGCTTGAACGTCTAGCTCAATCAAATGTGGAGCTTTTGGCTGATGAGAATTTAGAGCTTATTGTCCAAATAGTCACCCCATTACGTGGCGGAATGCGTCGTCGACTGGTGAACAGTACCAACAAAGAAATTTTGAAGCGGAAAAAACGACACTTGCACATACCTCGTAACAAGGATAACCGTCTATGCTTTGCTCTCTCACTAACCTATCTGCTAAATGACACGCTAACATCAAAACAGGCCGTAAGACAAGCACGACTTTTACATGAGAGTGTGGGTTTGGATTGTCAAACACCTGTGAGTCTGGGGGACGTTTGAAAACATTTGAAATACATTTGAAAAAGTTCTCAGACGGAAAATAACTGTAATGTATCGAAAAGAAGACAGCCGGCCCATGACTTTCTTCGACACACATTACCCTAAAACAGACGGAGACACTTTATTTGTCTTACACCTCGAGAATCATTACTACGGCGTGAAAGCGATAGAGCCGTTCGTGGGGCATGCATATTTTTGCAGACACTGCTACAGAGGTCATGAAAATTGCCGATTCCACTACTGTGAGGGGCATTGTAACATTTGTCTCGATCCTCGTTGTAAACAACGACGATTTAAACAGGTTATCTGCCCCGATTGTAACAAAACCTGTCGTAATGAGGAGTGCTTTGTCAAACATAAAGAGTTTCGAACGACGAATCGTGTGAGCAACTGCGCCTCATACAAAAAGTGCTTGCAATGCGGTCTCCAATATTATGTGAAAGCTGATGGTACCGGTGTTAAACATCGTTGCCCTGTTAAAAGATGCGCCGTGTGTGATGAGATCTTAAACCAAGGTGATGATACCTTACTGAACCCATACATGTGCTACATGCAGCCCATCAAACCTCAACCACCTTGCAAAAATGTAGTCTACTATGATTTTGAAACCTATGTAGATGCAGATGGTTTACACAAACCCTTTCTTATCTGCTGTAAATCAAATAGACTAGCGAAACAATGGTTTGGTACAGACTGTGTTGACAAATTCCTCACATTTTTTCGAAACCCCCGGTTTAAACAAACGACATTTGTTGCACATAATGCTAGAGGCTTTGATTCATACATCTTGATAAAGAGAATGCTTGAATTAGGTATCAAACTTGACATTCTGATGCAGGGGAGTAAGGTTCTATCATTTGTCGATTTAGACACAAAATCTCGTTATATAGACTCGTTGTCGTTCTTAACGATGCCGCTAAGTGCGTTGCCTAAGGCCTTGGGTCTTGTAGACAAATCAAAGGGTTGTTTCCCACATAAATTCAGCTCTTTAGAACATCTAAACTACGTGGGATGTCACCCTGACCCTACGTACTACGATGTCGAACGAATGTCACCCTCTCAACGTGCTAAGTTTGATGAATGGTACGACAAAGAAGCTAACGGTGTGTTCGATTTTGCTAAACAGGCGATAGCCTACTGTGAAAACGATGTTGATTTGCTAATGCAAGGATGTGAGAAATTCAGGAGCGAGTATTTTGAGGCCACTGGAACAGACCCTTTCAACGCCGTCACAATAGCCTCGGCGTGCATGAAAGTTTTTCGCACTAATTTCCTAACCCCTCAAACACTAGCCATTACGCCTTCAGACAACTACATGCGTCAGTACAAAGCTTTCTCACACGATTCTATTCAATACATGCAATGGATCATGCATAGTCAAAATATCTACATTAGACACGCATTGAACGGGGGCGAAGTTAAGATAGATAACTACACAGTAGACGGCTATTCTGAAATCGGGGGCATGAAAATAGTTTTTGAGTATTTTGGTTGCTATCACCACGGCTGCTCAGAATGCTACAACCTCTCTAATATATGTCCGACAACAAAACGCCCCTTTCAGGAGAGGTTTGACACCACCCAGAAGAAAATTCAGGAACTACAGCTTAAACAAGATGTGCACCTTGTAATTATGTGGGAGCACGAATGGTTGCAAATGAAAAAATTGAACATAGAGGTTAAGGAATTCCTGAAAAAAACCAAATTCCCTACACCGCTCAAGCCGAGGCAGGCTCCTTTCGGAGGTCGAACAAACACATTTGTTTTAAGATACACGGCAGAAGCTGACGAGAGGGTGTTGTACGTTGATGTCACATCATTATATCCTTTCATTAACAGTACAGGCATCTACCCTATTGGTCATCCGACGATTATCCACGGTGATTTTAAAGACCCAAGACTGTATTTCGGCTTCATAAGCGCTACCGTCAATCCGCCTCGTGGTTTGTATTTTCCTGTTTTACCTTTCAAAACAGCTAAAGGTAAACTCGTCTTCACGCTCTGTCGTACTTGCGCCGAGCATAACAATCAACAGACAGCCTGTACACATAATGATGAGCAAAGATCGTTAACAGGTGTTTGGACAACCCCTGAATTTGTTAAGGCACTTGATCTTGGCTACACTGTTGCAGATATTACAGAAGTATGGCATTACACAAGAGCGAGCGACACAATTTTCCGTGATTACATGCGAGCATTTCTGAAAGGCAAACAAGAATCTTCAGGCTATCCAGCGCATGCGGTCAATCAGGCTGATAGAGAAAATTACATACAGAGCTATGCGATTCATCAGGGTATCCAACTAGACCCTTCTAAAATCGCTGTAAACCCTGGAAAACGGCAAGTTTCAAAACTCTGTTTAAATAACCTGTGGGGAAAACTAGCCCAGCGTGAGAACATGACAAACACAAAGATTGTGACAAAATCTGAGGAATTTTTTGAACTTCTGTTTTCGGGTCTGTACGATGTGAAATTCTTCCACTTTATCAGCGAAAAGCTTTCGATTGTACAGTATTGTTTCAACATAAACAATGAGATACCCGCCTCAAAAACATCAAACGTGGCGGCTGCATGTTTCACAACCGCATATGCACGTCTAAAAATGTACAGCTATTTAGAAATTTTACAGACGCGCGTTCTTTACACCGACACAGACAGTCTCGTGTACACGGTGAAACCTGGCGAAAGTGCCCTCCCGCTAGGGGATTATCTGGGCGATTTGACAGATGAGCTTTCGAATGACAGGATTTCAGAATTTGTCTCAGCAGGGCCTAAAACATACGCTTACAGGACAAGAGCGAGCGGCCTCACAGTCATGAAGGTGAAAGGGATCACGCAGACTCACGAAAGCGGTCAGAGTATCAATCTTGATAGCATGCTCAACATGGTTCAGGGGTACATCGACACAGCAGGTGCAATCTCAGATGTGCTTTACGCACCCCAACATGGCATTGTTCGCGATAAGAGAGGGTTTCATCTCAGAAACACATCATTTTCCAAAAGGCTTCGTGTGGTTTACGACAAAAGAAGATTGCTCATTCAAGGTCGCACTGAACCATTTGGTTATTGATCTCTCTCCATACATACAGATGTGTGTGGGAAATGGCTTTTAACCAGATTGAATTTGACCCCAGATTAGAACTTCCTTTTTCCTCCATAATAGCTGGGCCGTCAGGTTGTGGTAAAACATTCTTTGTCAGAACCGTTTTAGAAAATCCTGAACATGTTATGAGAAAAAAACCTGATAATATTGTCTGGGTTTATACTTCATACCAACCAATGTACGATGAGCTCAAAAACATGAATAAAGACATCGTTTTCATCAAGGGGCTGCCTGAATCTTTTGATGACGAGAAGCTGTTCCCGCCGCAGCAGCACCACCTACTGGTTCTGGACGACATCATCTTCCAAGCTTCGGATAATCCGGAAGTGGTCCGAATATTCACACAATATAGACATAAAAATTTAAGCGTTATAATGCTAACACAGAATGTATTCCATCAAGGGAAATTCAGCCGTACTATTAGTTTAAACAGTAATTATTTGATTCTGTTCAAAAACCCCCGTGATAAATTGCAAGTGAATGTTTTAGCGAATCAGATCTGTCCCAGCAACCGGAAGTTTTTTTTGGAATCTTTCGAGGATGCTACGAAAGAGCCGCACGGGTATTTACTGATAGATCTGACGCCTTCATGCCCAGAACAATATAGACTACGTACAGGTGTACTACATAGCCAGTGGCCTGTAGTTTATATACCCAAACAATAAAACGATGACAAAGCTTTTAAAAACAAATGCGTCGTTACTCAAGTCTTTGTTTACATCCAAGCCGGCCAAACGTAAGCATTTACTTCTCAGAGGTCCGAATAGTTTAGTGAGAGCATTGTGTGAGATTGCTCTGAATCTTTTAAAAGGACATCTACCCTTAAAATCAAAACTCTATAAAAAACTAAAAAAGCAGAAGAAAAATATCCGCTTTCTGGCTGATAAGAAAAATACTCTGAAGAAGAAAAGAGCTGTGTTAGTTCAGAAAGGTGGTTTCATATTGCCTTTATTAGCGGCATTCGCACCTGTTCTGGGGAGTGTTATTAGTGGCTTTATGAACAAATAATAAAATGAGTTTGAAAACGGCGCAGAAAATGTTCCTGATCTCCCCTTACCAGCTCGAGAGGCTCCATAAGCCAGCCCCCACCATTCGTGACAGAGCTGAGTATTCTTTGGATGAGGAGATGAAACAGGTTTTGGATAATAAAAATTTAAATCAATAAGAAAAGATCAAAATTTATCAAACCCTGATGCAGCGTTATTTGGGGTTGATCAAACAAAAAGATTCTGAGCAGATTCCTATTACGATTCGTAATGAAGAGACGGGCGTTGAAGAGGAAAGGAAAACGGCTCAAAAAGTGCCAGATGAAGATTGGGCTGATATTCTGGATACGATTGGTCCACGTTATCGCCGCAACGCCTCCTATGTGCTGAAAGAATTATCGGCGGAAGATGTAAGATGGACGCCGCTAAGCGAATTTATTTTTAGAGGGAAAACTGTCAGGGGCTCGCACATGAGCGATTTGATAAAACATTTAATTGTAACCGGTAAGAAACTAGCCGCTCAACCGGCTGGCTGGACAGAATTTCTGCGTACATTAGCACAGCTAAATCTACCTGAATCAACCATTTCCAACCCATCTGCTCGTGCTGATTTCAAACGTTTGAAATACGCTAGGGATGAAGATTATGATGATGATGATGTTTCTCATGCAAAATATGTAAGCGTAAAAAAAAGGAAAAACAGATCGCCGGTAGTAAAATGGGTTAGTTATTAAAAATGTTAGATACGTTAATGTTGTTACTGAAAAAAAAACAAATGACTCTGTAACTCTCTTTAACAATGTTTATTGAATAAAAGAGATTTTATAAAACATTAACACGGTTTCAGACAATGACATTCTTTAAATTTATGTAATGAACAAGATATTTGACCGCCGCGCATCCTATCCGGTCTCCGACATTTCTTGACATAATCGGTAACCATAGCGTCGTTATTCAGAGGATCGGAACTATAATGCGTCATCACCTCACTGTAGCTCAGCCCCCACCCTCGTTGCGACAAGTAGTAGACGCAATGTTGACCACAGGTGTCATTCAATTCGTGTTGCAGTTGCCCGTTATGATATTCCATACGCTTAGAATGCTTCTTCAGAAATCTGTATATACTTGACGGGTAATAAGGACTGTCCGGCGGCAGACCAAAAGGATCAAAGAATGTGGCCAAACCATCAGATTCTAAAGTCAAAGCGAGCCAGTGCTCCCCGGGGAGATGTCGAGGATGTGTATTGACAATATAATGTCTGGGGGGCTTGTCTTTGACGTCAGCTAACTCGTCTGATGCTAAAACACCTCCAAACAGCGCCCTTTGCGTCCGAGTCATAATCAAATCCAATTCACGGCCGTTCATAGTGTCAATAATAGTCCATCAATACTTCCCTCTTGGCATTAATCTCAATAAGGGAATCATAGACCGCGTAAACGATAAGCGTGGCTGTATGTGGGAGGGGCGTACGGAATCGCAAATCTAATCTTAAAACACCATTATTCACGGGCGACAAAGCACCGGAATCATCTGCTTGACTTAAATTGAAGACAAAAAGTGAATAGCCTTGACTAAAATCTTGTTGATCGATACAGAGCGGTAAATCTTTTAAAAAACGACCCGTAGCTGTGTATAGATTATGAAATTCACGTGTATATAATCCAGCTTCGAAATTGGGTTGAAAAGCTTTAGCTGGTATCTGGCGACCTTCGTGGCTAAGCGCCAAATATTCAATGTTATGATGTAAAAAATTAAAAGGGTTTAAATCTCGTCGTCCCATAAAACTGTTATGATTCACCATAGCTAGTACAATTTGTTTAGGAATATGTCCGAGGAAGAGGTTATCTTGGTGACAAATCCGTGAGTTTTGAGGGATAGAAAAAGTCTTTATATTGACTCTACTTAGTGGGTACAAGGCGTTAGCTTTATGTAAAGCGGCTTCATGACCAATAGAGACAGCCGGGGTGACTGAAACTTTTTTCACGTAAAGTGAAGCTCCTAATATCTTGAGACACGAGTCGCTGTCTGGAGCGCTCATGAGGCAAAAATCGTCCGGAGCTCTAGTTAACTTTAGCCGTAGATCCACATTATTCAATAGATGGCGTTCGGAAAAGAAAATATCTCCGTGTAGCGGTCCTGTGACGTGGAACTCACGTGATCCTCCCATCAGCTGTGCACGGCGGGCCAGGCCTTCGTTGACAGCTGGACCATTAAAAACAATAGAGTCCATGCGCCCCCTAGTGTCCTTAGCAAACATTCCTGCTGTGAACTGGGATTCCAAAGAATCGTTTGAAAAGTTTAACAATAACTCAATGATGGATCTATATGCATGCGTTGCACTAGACTGTGATATTAATCTTCCCCCATTGAGATATCTAATTGACTAAAAATTGTGTTTATCGGGAAATTCACAATCCCGACTTGTTCTTGCGGCGGTAAATTAGTACCATCTCGACGCGTTATTTTTAAACGCAGGTGCAGTAGAGTGTCAGATAAATCTAAATATTTTGAACCATCCCCGGGTATAAAGAATTCGATTGGCCCCTGGTCCACAATGGCCGACAACGGTAGGAATTCGACATAAGAACTGTCTTCGATAGAAAGTTGTGTTAACGGACAAGAAAACAAATCGAGACTTGATAATACACACTCTTGCGATTTAAAATGTAGAAGGGCCATTTTTAAGAGAAGATATCTGCCTTCCGTCTCCTTCGTCTTTTCTTAACTGATCTGAGATCGGCAGAGCGTTTTTTTCTTTTAACAGTCTTTTTTCTCCGCCCACCAGGATGCAACCCCCGGCGTGATAAAACTGCAAGTCCGGAACCTTCTTGAGTTGTAGTTGTTTTGCGTTGAATTCTTTCTATGACACTACATCTACAGCTACATCCGTTGCTATGTTTTTAGCAGCGGATTGAAGGTGTGGCTTCGCCAGGTTAAAGCCGCTTTTGAACATAGGCATCACGAAACGGAAGAGTTTTGCAAAAATAGACCCTAGGCCACGCCCATATTGAACGGGGCTCCCCTGAAACCCCTGAAACGCTCCTCCCACTTGCGTTTCATAATAATCGACAAATCTATACATATCGGGATGTGTGGATGATGTCATCATTGTTTTTATTATCTCGATCTAAAATGCAAAATGAGGATAACTTTCCCGTATTCAAATTCCACAGGGGTGTTCTGGTCTGTTCGGAGACAAACTGTAATGGTCTCGATATGACTTCTGCACACGTTTAAATAGTACACAGGATTAAAGGTCTTATTTATAACATCTCCGTATTTTCCCATAACGGGGAGAGTGCGAAGCATCGGCGCGTAAGCGTCACCTATAGAGGCTTTGCAGTCACGTGGTTTTATCACGTGATTTTGTGTTATGCCGCCATCTTGGCGGTCAACTCGTCAGCTCGTTCCTACGTGTTTGTATGGATTGTCTGATTTCTGCGCTACGTTTTCACCGATTTCTTCCGAATTATGGCTGATTTGCTATCCAACGAAGTTAGGCATTTGGATGAAGACTCCAAGAAACGTTACAGAGAGAAGTTGAACCTTGTTGGCACAACGGATCCGTACCTTTTACCGAGAAGCATGCTAAAATCGCCCGAGCATTTTGCAACAGCCGACCTGCCTGAACGCTCATATCCAGATATTTATAATTACCTCGTCGATTTGTTTTGTAATGGCATTTCATAACTTGACATATTAAAAAACTGAATAGAGTGAAATCATTCAGATACTGTACCTGTCTGTTCAAGTTGCTACCATTTTTATTTTTTGTTTATTTTTGCATGATGCCACATCTGATTGGCTTGAAAACTTAACCAATAAAAATTTTAACCTTGTGCCAATGGCTTGAAAACTTTACCAATGTAGATTTTACCTTGTGCCAAATGAAGTAACAAAAACCCTCTTGTTAAAAAATGCTACATTAAAAAAAAATTGTTTCACAAGGTTCATAATAATTTTTGGGGAAATTTCCTAATGCATTCACTCGAGAATTAATTGTTCAATTCCAATATGAAGTTCAATATTTACATTGATAACGTTTTCAAGCCAATCAGATGAAGCATCATGAAAAAATAAACAC
The DNA here is from genome assembly GCF_901709675.1 of Syngnathus acus. Classification (NCBI taxonomy): domain Eukaryota; kingdom Metazoa; phylum Chordata; class Actinopteri; order Syngnathiformes; family Syngnathidae; genus Syngnathus; species Syngnathus acus. The sequence goes on along the minus strand of NC_051089.1, from coordinate 21,421,925 downwards.
AAAATAAAAACGGGGGGGTGAACTGAAGAAATCATCCCATTCCCTGCCTTGCTGCTCTTGCTGCCTTTCTAGAAATGCACCCAGCATTTTCAACAATCATATTTGTATCATCCCATATTGTATTATTTCACATTTTGTGAAACAAATCAGGGGTGAATAGTTTGTTTACATACCTGATATGAAGTCCTCATTGCATATCCTTGTGTAAATCGTAGGTTTCCATCGTTCACGACGAATATCCGCGATCCATTTATCACGTTTTTTCATGTTCGCCGGAAATCTATAGAAGCTAAGATTTGGTTTATCGCCTCGTCTATTGCTACATCCAACAGCACAGCAGGTATCCGGCATTTTTAAGCTCATATAACAAGAAAGCGTGTGTGAGTCGTTGACCGGCACTGAAAAGTTGACCGCCAAGATGGCCGCCAAGCTAATGTGGGTAGCTTGATGACGTCAGCTGCAAAGCCTCTATAGTTTGATGTTGAACAATATCTGTATAAACGAATACAAAATATAAACCGGCTCTTTTATCAGCCGGATGTTGTCCATAGACGCCTTCCGGTCGGAGCTGGAGCCAATGTTCCGGGTTCATTCCAACAATATACGCTAGGGGGCTCTTGAACATAATTCTCAAACCTTCTTCGCCTGTAAACAGATATCTGCTCATATGTTGGTCAAATTGAATGTCAATCTTTCTCGTACTGGTTTTAGTTAATAGAGTTCGGATTTCAGAAGCTAACGACTCATGATCGTTGTAAACGCCTCCTCGAATTTTCAGCGTATGTTGAACCTCGCCCTGTAAAGACACATCTCGAGACGTATGTTTGAGGTAAAAATTCCGAACACCTTCTCGATTTTTCAGCATATGCCTAATTTCCGAATCATCTTGTAAAGAGCCATCGAGAGAGTTTTGAGGTTTCAGATGTTTGAAGTAGAAGTCCCGTTTTTTCTCAGGAACGTCAGAAATTGAGTTGATGTATGAAATTTCACACAATCCGACCTCCCATGAGCCTTTTAAACCGATATGTTGCGCTAATTCCACTTTAAATTCTGAAAGCGTGTTCTCAGGAAAGATGTGCATGCTAGCATTTGAGGCTAGTGTTACGTAGAATTCTCTGTGGACATCACCCATCTTGAAATTTCACAGAATGACCATCCTGTCGAGTTTTAAATGTCTTTTACGCTATATGCGGGGACCCAGCTGTCAAATTTGGTTGGCCAGCCAACCCAGTGAACGAGTAACTCCCGTTTGCCTGACACGATGCGTGATTTAAGAATTTTCTGTATACGGAAAATCTTGTTTTTTTTTATTTTTACTTTTTGAAATTCCGCTTCGTAAAAGCTGCCTTCTATAGAAACACCGTCTAAATCCGATATTTTGTAGACAGGCGGTATGCGGTGGAGACGTTGTGTTATCCTGAATATTTCGTCCGTAAAACTCTGCAAGTAACCCTTTTCGAAGATACCTCTCAATTTGGAGAGCCGGATCGTATCGCCTGGAGCGAAGCGGAACTTGATTCCCCGACGGAAGGGATTGTTTGCGTACAGGTTGGTGAAAACAATGTCTCTATTATCCACGTTTACGGCATTAGGTGTCATTTTTATACTAGTATGGAAACTGTCATTATAGCTGATAATAAAATCCTGAATTACATCGACATATCGTTGTGTGTTTTTGGCGGTAAAATATCTCCACATTCGTGATTTCAACGTTCTGTGAAAGCGTTCAACCGTTTGCGCCTTTGTGTCAGAAGACGTTGCAAAATGTATAATATTATGCTGTCTCATTAATTTCTGGAAATGTTTGTTAAAAATCGTTGTTTTGTGAATGCTTCTTCAGAAATCTTTGGATACTAATCTTGCTCTTCTTGTCCTGACCGCTTCTAAAAAAAAACAAAAAAAAACACCTGTGCTAATGCTTCAGCTCTGATTACAATTCTAATCTTCAGACATTTTGTCTTGACCTTTCTCTCTAAAAAAACTACACTTGGATATGTTTCAACATAACACCTTTATTGCAATTCAAATCTTCAACATGTTCTAACATAACACCTCTATTACAATTCTAATCTCTCTCTCTCTCTCTCTCTCTCTCTCTCTCTAAAAAACTACAACGCTCCCTCTGGCATATTTACGTAGGGTCAACTCTGACTGTAATTGTAATCTTCAGACATGTTCCAACATGTTTCAACACTGATTGTAATTCTAATCTTCAAACATGCCCCAACATAGCACCTTTGACTGTAATTCTAATCTTCAGTCTCTCAAAAAAAAAAAAAAAAAACTGGACACACCCCCTCACCAAAGCACCTTACAACGCCCCCTGGCGTTATCTTGGTGACATTGCACCCCCTACGTCATTTGCAAGAAAAAAAAACACCTGGACACGCCCCCTCACCAAAGCACCTTACAGCGCCCCCTAGCGTTATCTTGGTGACATTGCACCCCCTACGTCATTTGCAAAAAAAAAGATAAAAAACAAAAAAAAACACCTGGACACGCCCCCTCACCAAAGCACCTTACAGCGCCCCCTGGCGTTATCTTGGTGACATTGCACCCCCTACGTCATTTGCAAAAAAAAAAAAAAAAATTTATACTGGTATAATAATAATAATAATAATAATAATAATACACTAAGATTATCATATAAAACATGATGTAATGTGTATGTAATATCGTGCAGATATAACTGTATTTGCTGACGTAGATGACAAACAACTCTTGACGCTCTCCAACTTTTTGACGCACTCCTCTGATCAGAGCTCATGTGCTGGCGTGTCTTCTCAAATACCCCCACCTTAAATATACCAGCAGTAGGTCCACCCCTCACCCCTTAAAAACACACCTGTACATGCCCCCCTCACCGTAACACCAAGATAACGCCCCCTGGCGGTATCATGGTGACAGTGCACCCCCCTACCGCATTTACAAAACAATAGACATACACCTGCATCTTTTACATAACAACGTAGACACCTGCATCTTTTACATAACAACGAAGACACCTGCAGCATTTACATAACAACGAAGACACCTGCAACGCCCCCTGGCGGTATCATGGGGGTAGTGCATCCACCTGCCTCATTTGCATAACAATAGACATCAAAGTTAAGTGTATTGTTTATTTCTCTCTCCCCAATATACAGAATTTAGTCTTTTATCTAGTAAAGGGAAATGTACTTTCGGCAGTTTGCAAACATATTTGATTAAGGCTGCATTAGACATATATAATCATATCAATATAATTTCTAGTGTGCTCGTGTGGTGATTAATAAGTGGAAAGGAATGTGCAGGCTACAATGAATTTGTTCTCTACAAAGTATTGTGGAACAGGATGTCCAGACAGGGAGGATATCTCAAGGCCGGTGAGGAACAACTCGTCTTTGTGGTCCAGACACCTGTGCTGAGCAGGGGAAAAACCCAAACGAGGAGGAGACGACCATCGACCATCGACCAATCACCACACAATATTTTGCATGCTTGAATATTCATATTGTGTTTCTTTAAAACTGGGCAACCCGGAAGAATGTGTTGTCTTTTGATGGTCACAGAAGGCACACTAGTTTTTGTGTTAGGGACCCGAGACCCAGGCGCTTGTATTAGCTTGCTTTGTCAGGATTAAACAATTGGTAAATTCGGCCTAATTGATTTATTGGTCTTCTCTTTGACAGAACGAACTCGCAAAATTGTTAGGTGTACCAGTGTGTGGATTAGGACGTAACGATTCATGTGTTAAGTGTTGATCGTAATTTGGAGTCAGATCAATAACTAAAATCCGTAGTCTAACAATTTCTTGGCGACCCCGACGTGATGTCAAGAGAAGGGTTATTGACAACTCGTGGTCTGTGTCCAAGTCATCGGACAGTTAGTCTGGGACAGCTGTCTCCCGGTCGGCGTACCGTTTGGGAATAAGGAATAAGCGCACAACGTTGAGCTGGTATGACGTCTCCTAAACCCTGAGCTCATCAATGATAAGGTAAGCAGAATACCTGTTACTATATGTCGAAATTCTGCAAATTGAAAGAGGAAATTTAAGAGGAGACTGTCGTTCAGATCAAATAAGGTGTGCAAGAAGTTAAGACAATTAAAAACAGTTAAATTCCGCAGTGGGAGGGCGGGCTCCTCTGTTTTCTTTTTAGAAACTGTTAAATTCCGTAGTGGGAGGGCGGGCTCCTCTGTTTTCTTTTTAGAAACAGTTAAATTCCGTAGTGGGAGGGCGGGCTCCTCTGTTTTGCTTCGTCGTGGCGGACAAGGGTGCGGTGACGACCGTATTCAAATAGCTGGGGTGTTTTTGAGATCCCCGAGGAGAAGTGAGGCCTCCTCAAAAAGTATCCAGTGATAACAGTTCCTCCTGTGAGAGACCAGACCGCTAAAATATCCAAAATGTGCAACCAAATTGGGGGGAGTGTGTGTGTAATGAGAGGAATGTATGCTGATGTGGAAGCGCAAATCGTGAGCTACATGAGAGATGGATTCGAATCCCTTTGTCTGTGTGTTCTGTGTATGTGCGTAATATCTGTAAAAGTTTGTGTCAGTCTGTTGTCGTTCATCTGAGCTCTGTGTGCGTACTCTGTGTATTGGCGTGCGTGCGTGCGGATGCGTGTGTGTGTACGCGCGGTTGTGTGCGCGCCCGGTGTGTGTGCGTTTATGTGCACACCCTGTGTGGGTGCGGGCGTGTGAGGAGGAAGACGGCATGGATCAGAGAATGTTCAAGAAAGGAGGGGGCCCGGTGGGCTCCAAGGCGTGGAATGGCGCTATACCGGCGAGGGTGGGGGCCAGCGGGACGCGCGGGCTTGGCCAGATTGTGACGTCAACATTGATACGTTGACCCACCCCCGTTCAGGAGTCCGCAAAGGCGGGGCTGGGTCCCCCCGGGAGAGGTCAATGTTGAGGAGAACTGAGGCAAGATGAGGGGAGATCAAATGTTGATGAGCAAAGGGTGCATGACCAACAGCGAACGTGCATGATTGAAACTGAACAGTTTGCAAATAGGCGAGAGAGGGGTGTACTTGTGGGTCTTAGGAAAACAGTTGGGCCGTGGCAGCAGTGATTTATGGCAGGACGCTACACATTCGGCCCAAGACAGATAGAAAGAGGGAGTGAGAGAAGAGAGGGCGGCTAACTCGTAAATAGTGAGGAGATAATTGCTCAATTGATGGGGGTTAATAATTATCCAAATTCTAGTCACATGTTTTGAGGGACCACAGCAACAACATTGTATTTGCAGGCCATTAATTTAGTAGGTGATGACAGTGCCAAGATAAGTAGACTGTTTTATCAAAAAATGTGAGAGTGAAGGAGGAGGTTTGATTTGTAATTTGGCATTTGGGTGCCACTTGTAAGAGTCTGTGCAGGAGCATAGATTGTTTTTGGTTGTTTTAAAGATATATTTAACAGTTTATTTCGGTGCAGTAAGGATATAGCAGTTTTGAAAGACTTAAAATTAAAAGCAAAATTACATTTTAATTCTGACATATGCCAGCTAACATGAGGATGGCAAATAAATAAATGAATAAATACTAGTTCAAATGTGGCATGTGTTTTAAATTGGGCGATAAGACATTCACTTTCAAGCACTATCATTTAGCGCTGCTGACAACAATAACTTATGAGATGGTAAATCAAGGAGGAGTGTCATAGTTGGAACACAGGCGCTGTATGACCTATAGATTGAACAATAACATTCACCGCATATACAACCATGTTGGTAGATTGTTAAATTACATTACAGTTTATTACAAAGGATTTCGGAACTTTATTTGCTGATAAACACTGGAACGAGGATTTTAGCCGTGTTAATGTGTAGGGTGGATGGATTGCTCAGAAGAAAAAAAAAAAAAAAGCATTTGATAAGGGCGGCTTGATAGTAAGATGATAAGTGTGCACAACTGATAGGATACAAAATGTTAATAGGAAGATTTGGGGTGTAAGGAACAAATACTACACAGGAAGACTGATAACACGAAGATAGTTTTGTTAAATTTGTGTCCCAGTGTGTTCTTCCCTAGCGCGTGGCACGATTCCTGAACTGAGTCCTCTTACTCCACTGGCTGTCTCAAAATCAACAGAGGACTGTCCCTGGTCATGAGACACCTTTGACCTTTGGGAGAACAACAGGAACTACTATCATGCTTGAAGGGGGCAAGCACAGCTCTTCACAGGACAAGAACCATACAGTTGGTGGAATACACACAGTTGCAGATCAAAAAGAAAATGGACTGAAAGAACAAAGACAAGATGGACGCATTTGAGAGTGGCGGACGATCCAGCCCTGAATCATCATCATGAGAATCTAAGAGGAGAGGCTGCTAAAGACTTGCATGAGTCACATGAAGTCAAACTGGACACATTACTGGACTGCTGAAGCATTACAAAGTTGGTGGAGTGTGGGACAAAAGGGATGGAAGTGTGTTTGGGTGCTGGGGCAGACATATCTGAGGAGTTTTGATAAAAGAGGGAATAATAAGGCTGCTTATTGACACTGAAATGGGGATAAAAAACAAAATACATAGATATGGACAGTGAAGATGCACCAATAATAACAAATCATACAACAGCGTGATCAGAAACTTTGCAAAGTGGAAATTGATCGATAGAAATTAAATTTATCAAAACGACAGAATTTAATTACACATCAATTGCGACTGATTAATAGGATGCATATTTGAGTTTGAAAGGGCGAGGGGCCATAAGAAAGTTGGAAGTTTGGATAGTCAGCAAAATAGTAATACAGGGCACTACTTAATTAAAAAAGGATACAGTAGGGTTTTAAATAACAAATACAGTGACATGACCCTTGCGACAATTGATTTAAATGGCAATTTATCATAGGCATTTGGGGTTAGGATTAACAATCCATCCATCCATCCATCCATTACGGGTGCGGCTTGTCTTTACGAGGGTCACGGAGGATTAACAATAATAATTAGAAATTAGAAGGAAAAAAGGAAATATTGCAAAATCTTACCGCAATGTTGAAAGTGAAAATGTGAAATTTTAATCTAGAAAGTGAAAGAAGGTGAATTGGAGGAATTATGTGGAAGAAAATGAGAAATATTGAATGTGCCATGAAGAATGAATGGTGAAATATTGGCTTAAAATTTGTAAATTTCTCGAAAACCGTAAATATTTAGAATATTTGGCATGAATATTTGGAATGTGTTAAAAGTGGAATGAAGTAAATCAGATGAATTCGTAGAAGTAGTTAAGCTAAAAAAAAAAAAGAATAAATAAATAAAAAGAGGCAGAAGAATGCAGAAGAAGTTGAATAATAATAAAGTCAAGGCAAGTCAAGTTTATTTATATAGCCCACAAGCAAGTTTCAAAGGGCTTCAAATGTACAGAAATTGGCAATTTAAAGTACAGGAACAATAAGTTTGAGGGCCACAATGATGATCATGACAGCAAAAATATTTTTAATTGGTTTTGATAGGTACAAAGGGGGAACGTGGAAGAAGGTTTTCAAAATTTGTGACGTAGCGTGACTCCATTATCAAGATTAAGCATTTTTTTTAATTTTAAGAATTGGCATCAACAAAAATGAGAACGATAATCTTCAAGGTGATAGCGTAAGTGGCAGGAGGAAGCTGTGTATATTGTTTTTAAACATTATTTTTGGTATCATTATTTTTTAGGAGGGTCAGTTATGCTTGTGAGGAGATGAATGAAGGAACAAGGTAACAGTAAAAGGGAGTGCTCTATAAATTATTGGTTCTTTGCCAGAGATAGTTATTTGGAGGGATGAATTTAAACTGAAAGCAAAATGGAACTGTTTAGTGGAAGAAATATGGGAAGGTGGAAATATTGAAGTTACAGCTCAACACAAAGTGTCAAATAGTCTAAGTGTGAGATGTGAGCAAACTAAATGAGGAGTTAAATCATGTTCCAGCATTATGCATATTGGCAAACAATGAGAGGACAGGAGACCAGACAATTAGATATTAACTTTGGATTTAAAATAAAAAAGGGAAATTTTAATTGAGGAGAAAATTTTGTGTAGGGAGGATTCTTTTTACAATTTAATATTGTATGTTTTTATGTGTGTGTTGTGGAATGACAGTTTGTTTGTAATGGTGTATGAATGTCAAGTCTGTGATTGTGGTGTGGCGTTTGTGTATTGTGAATGGTTAACATGATTCAAAGTTGGGGTGATGTGATCACAGCAGAGGATAACATTCCTCTCACCTGAAAAATATAAAGATACTACAGATTTGAAAAAGCACGATTGATCAGGACTAATTTTGGATTAAATATGGGTTTAGGATTACTCAAGGGTACCATCGACAACAAAACAGTGCGATGGAGAAGGCCCATTTCAGTAATATAGTCAGACAAGACAGAACTAGTATCGAACATCAAGACTCTGGACGATTTGACGTGTGACGACTTTGAGCTCACCCGACGGGGTGACGGACTAGGTGGACAGTGACCAAATGTTTGACGTTTGAGCTTGCTTGCGACAAGAGCACGCTCTGCTTTGTTTTTCTGTGTGACTTGATTTTTATTTTTTTTGCAGCAACAGCCACCAGCCAAGGAGCGGATTGCGCACTGCTTGCGTAACTTGTTTTCGTTCTTGCAGGTTGTCGATTGCGTTCGTGGAAAATTTGTGTTGAATTTACAAGAATATGTTAACCCTTGCCCTTTTGGTTTTTATGATGAACTTGTTGATGACATGGTTTTCAGGACATGATCCACAGGCGCCAGGATTCATTTTATCACTGTTTTTATTTTGATATTTGATGTCTGTTTTTGTGTGTACAAATGTCCGCTGCCAGCAGGGCTATAAGCTCACTGACAGGAGTGCGATGATTTTTGTTTGTATTGCCGAGTGTGTGGTGGACAGTCAAGTTTTAAGGACTTGGAATGACGGTCCCGGGGCCCAGATGGGAGCTAGAGGTTCCGCGGGCCTGACTACAATGGGTGTGGTGATGAGAGGGGACGCTTTGCAGGTTCCTTTTGATACGTAATGACACATTGGATGAATGTGTCAAAAGGGGGAGGTGTAAAATAGAAATGGGTGAGTAGGTGTAAAATAGAGTAAAATAGAAATGGGTGAGTAGGTGTAAAATAGAAATGGGTGAGTAGGTTTCAATTTGTAATTGTGGTATACAGTTTTTTTCCAAATTCACTTGTTTTTCAGCTTTAACAGGACATGCCAGAATTCAACTAGCAGTGATGGAAGGAGCAGAGGAAGATCAGTGACATCTGGTTGTGGTGACAACAAATTATATGATCGCTTGCCGAAGGATGCATCAGGTATCTGTGCCCTCGTGTCTTTGATAATGCCTGTAGTGGTTGTCCCCATTGAAATACAGAATCTCAATTGGAACATGGAGTCCCCACTGGCGGGGCTCCTGAAGCGAGCCAAAAGAGACGTTTTACCCCATTGTTGAGCGACAACGATCCGACATATATTGACGCTATAGGAGTGCCCCGGGGTGTGCCAGGCCAGATAAGTATAAACTCGTTAATCAAGTGTTTTCGGGATTCGAAAGCATTTTCCTATGGATCACCCCCAATAAAAATGTTGACCGTATTAATTACGTTCATTACAATGTCCAACGATTGGGTAATTATACAGCTGAATCATTTGCAGCGGTCCATGAACAATTGGCTACGACGTCATTGATGTCGTTCCAAAATAGAATTGCGTTGGACATGCTATTGGCTAAGGAACATGGTGTGTGCGGAATGTTTGGTGATGCATGTTGTACTTTCATCCCCAACAACATGGCACCAGTGGGACGACTGACCCGGGCGTTGGAAGGACTAAGGACACTGAATAAAAAGATGAAAGATCATTCAGGTGTACGCACCGATATTTGGTCTGATTGGATGAAAACGTTCGGAAGCTGGAAAGGCCTCATCATGTCTGTGCTTGTTGCTGTGGCTATTTTTACTGCAATAATGATTTTATGCGGTTGTTGCTGTATTCCATGTGTTAGATCACTCACTGTTCGGTTGATCGAGAAAACCGTTGGCCCGTTGTCACCGAAGGGCCAATATACCCTGGTGACTCAACATGAGCCGCGGGGGGGAAGAAAGGACCGACAGTGTGCTGGTCGCTGCTTGCTAGAGAAACTGGTGATGACCTCATAAATGAGGTCATGAGAGGGAATAAAGGGAAATGTACTTTCGGCAGTTTGCAAACATATTTGATTAAGGCTGCATTAGACATATATAATCATATCAATATAATTTCTAGTGTGCTCGTGTGGTGATTAATAAGTGGAAAGGAATGTGCAGGCTACAATGAATTTGTTCTCTACAAAGTATTGTGGAACAGGATGTCCAGACAGGGAGGATATCTCAAGGCCGGTGAGGAACAACTCGTCTTTGTGGTCCAGACACCTGTGCTGAGCAGGGGAAAAACCCAAACGAGGAGGAGACGACCATCGACCATCGACCATCGACCAATCACCACACAATATTTTGCATGCTTGAATATTCATATTGTGTTTCTTTAAAACTGGGCAACCCGGAAGAATGTGTTGTCTTTTGATGGTCACAGAAGGCACACTAGTTTTTGTGTTAGGGACCCGAGACCCAGGCGCCTGTATTAGCTTGCTTTGTCAGGATTAAACAATTAGTAAATTCGGCCTAATTGATTTATTGGTCTTCTTTTTGACAGAACGAACTCGCAAAATTGTTAGGTGTACCAGTGTGTGGATTAGGACGTAACGATTCATGTGTTAAGTGTTGATCGTAATTTGGAGTCAGATCAATAACTAAAATCCGTAGTCTAACACTAGTTAATAGATAAAAAAAAATATTTTCTACAAATCTGGCTGCACCATGGTTTCCCTTACAGGTCAGCGTAGTCAAACAACAGGCCAAATTTCTACTCAGGAGAGTCAGGGTCCCTCCCCACCCCCCAAAGTATCTACTATAAGAAAGCAAAAACAAACAACCAAAACAAAACACAGTTTTTATGATCATGTCTAGTGTCTCTCACATTTTCAAAATGGATGTTAATTATATTTGTGTACCAGGCTTTAACGATCAGTATTCAGGCTGCATAAAAATCCATACCTTTAATTTTTTATACTTAAGGTAATATAGATGTAATAAAATGAAGTTAGGGGCTGCTCGGTGTTGCACTGGGTAGCACGTCCGCCTCACAGTTCGGAGGGTGCGGGTTCGATTCCACCTCCAGCCCTGCTTGTGTGGAGTTTGCATGTTCTCCCCGTGTCCGCATGGGTTTTCTCCGGCCACTCCGGTTTCCTCCCACATCTCAAAAACATGCTTGGTAGGCCGAATGAGCACTCCAAATTGTCCCTGAGTGCGGGTGCGAATGGTTGTTCATCTCTGTGTGTCCTGCGATTGGCTGACTACCATTTCAGGGTGTCCCCCGATGACGGCTGGGATAGGCTCCAGCACGCCCGTTGCATGTTGATATCGCCACCTTGAACATGCTAACTGTTCAGCGGTCCAGGGTCACCACTTCTGCCTCTTCTGTTTGTGTTGCGACTACTGACTGACTGGGCACGCGTGAAAAACACTGATTCTTATTGGCTACCATAACGTTGCCTTAGCCAATTGCCCACTGACTTGTTACGTTAACCCGGAAACTCCCCACTTGCTCGCCCAACCAGCCTGCAGCTGAAGGGGGCGCTAAATCGCCATTCCCCACACAGTGATAAACACAGCGAAATATCCGCTTGCGGCGCAATGTTTTGCCCCTCCCCCCGGCGTGACATAAAAAAAATACTGCCATGTTGCCCATGCCAAAAAACGCTACTGCGAGTACTATGTATGTATTTTAAAACGCGTACTTGTTGCCACGTGTTCTGTATAAATCATGAAGCTTCACGAGTTTTAATTAAAATACATCTGCATACTGGGATCGTGAACAATCTTGTAGAAGCGGAATAGCTTTTTCATAACACAGGAATTATTTTCAGTTTTATTTTAAATCAAAAGCATAGGCGTTTTTTTTCCTCACTTTTATTTTGAAATTGTCTTCAACAACGTGTTGTTACCGTAATGCAGAGTATGAACAAAAAGTGACAGTGGAGGATGGCTTGACTTTGTCTTTTCAAGTGGAAGCTTTCCTGATAGCATTTTGGAGTTTATTTGTCTTAGAGTCGTCTTTTCAGTACATGGTAAGCAAAGAAAATGAAGATTCAAATGTATTTTCCACGAACTAATTTAAGAGCTGTCTTATTGCAGAGGAAGTTGTTTACGAAATGAAGCTGCGACTTGATAAACATGGGTACATGATTTAGTTGTGACTGTCGAGCAAGATCCGCATATAGTGCAGTACTGTTTATACACTATCTGTAGGAAATTTAACTGTGTCGTTACGTCATGTATTGTTATTTGAAGAATCTGTCAATACGTACGCTTGTGCGCATAATGAACACACATTTATGTATTAGTTACAGATACTTCTTAATCACCTACAATACATCCGTCCTGTGTCAAGCACATATTAGAACTGTATATTTCGGGATTTGATTGTATGCTTCCGTTGACGAGCGCATGGGGTGGAAGTTATGAAATACGCTTAACTGTGCTGTCCAGTTACATTTAACGTTTAACACAATGCTCGTGCAATTACAATACAGCGTAATTTTGAAATCTGTTGTCAATATTCCAAAGTGATATTTCTCCACGGGTAACCATATATGTTTTTCACTTGCCAGCCCAACAGGAAATTACTTTGAATGTGCGCCACCATTTACGTTCACAAGTAGTCTTCCTGTGCAATGTTTTGAAGAATTTGACAGTGTGCCTAATAAACTGCTTAAGTAACCTTGTTTAGTTACTCGTTATCGTGTTATCATTGTTTTTTTTGCATTTAAAGTCTTAACCAGACAGCGAGAAGCTACTAGATGTGCTTTCCGTTTACATACAAATATTCCCTAATAGTCAGATTGTATTATTTTTTTTTTTATCTAAATGTTCTTAAATTACCCTGGTCGCACATTTTGACTAAATGCTAATAAACCTTTCTAGATTAATTTTTATTTTGCGCTGATTCCGAAGCTGCTCTCAGTACATCAGGTTTTAATACTACTACTATACTACTACTACTACTACTAATCATAATAGATAATAATAATAATAACAATAATAACAATAATAATGATAATAATAATAATAGGCGGCTCGGTGGGGCACTGGGTAGCACGTCCGCCTCACAGTTAGGAGGGTGCGGATTCGATTTCACCTCTGGCCCTCCCTGTGTGGAGTTTGCATGTTCTCCCCGTGCCTGCGTGGATTTTTTACGGGCACTCCGGTTTCCTCCCACATCCCCAAAACAAAGCGGTACAGAAAATGGATGGATAGTTAATAATAATAATAATAATACAGTATTATGTGTAAGTAATATTTATTATTTAGTAGTATTTATGAATTAAGGGTTAGGCTCAGCAACAGGTAGATCCCCCACCCCCAAACTGAAAAACAACAATAAAACATGAAAGTATCACAAAAAACAGATATGTGTGTGGGGGTGGTGGGGGGTTGAGCAAAGACATGTTTAAATTGGCCTAAAAAATGCAATGCGGGTCTCAGAAAGCTATTTCTGATTAAAATTTGGTGTGGTCTTTGATAGCGCACCAAAGCATGTTCAGCATTGCTTAGATGACATGCAAATTATGGAAACAGAGGAGGGTCAGAGCCACCTCTCCTAAACTAAGTACTGTAGTTAGCAATTGTAAAGTAAATCTAGACTACCCTATTGGGGAACTGAGCTGCATGAGGTGCATGGTAGTTGCCTGACTAACAATTTCTGGAAATAGGAAACTTAACCCTTCGATTCAGCTAGTCATCAATTTTCTCTGACATTTCTTCCAAATGTGCAATGAATCTATTATTTAACTGGTTCTTTTATCACAAACAAGATATTTAGGTTGAATTCCCTGACACACAGGCTTGTACTTCCGCCTTCATCAGAGTGTCACTGGTGTAGTTGTGACGCGTCTTTATCAGCTGATGAATGAAGGCGTGGCTCACCTGTCAGATTTGACAGGTAAGTCACGCCCTCTGCTGTCCGTTCACCCCTCCAGAATGCTGCTCCGGGTGGTAGAGAGCATGAAAGCTCCCTCGTCCCTGTTGATGGTCCTGGGGCCCCGCTTGCATATCTCGATGGCTTCCCTGATCCAACGCTGATGTTTGTTTTCTTCGGTGCGGATGACTCTGGCCTTTTCCCAGTCCATGATGTGATTTTCTCTTTTGCAGTGGTCGGTAATGGCTGACTTATAGTGTTCCTGTTCTGCTTGTTGTTTTACTGCTCTTGTCTTGTTGCTGTCTCCTTCTCACACTCCTTCTTGTGTTCTGTTTTTCTTGTGATGAAGTTCCTCCCTGTCTCCCCGATGTATGATTTATTGCATGATTTGCATGGGATCTCGTATATGGAGTTGCATTTATTTTACAGGTGAATTCTGTCCTTTGGGTGAACCAGTATCTGACGGAGTGTTGTGTGTGGTTTGATAGGTGTGTTTATGTTGTATTTTTTCATGGCTCTTTTGATGCGTTCCGTAATCCCTCTCACGTACGGCAACGTCACCATTCCACTGTGTTCTTGTTTAATTGTTTGTTTTTTTCTCCCCCCTGTGTTGTGTTGTTTTTGTTTTTTACCTGTCCTGCACCTTTAGTTATTGCCCATTGTGGATACTGACATCTTTTGAGTGCGTGTTGTATGTATTTTTCTTCCTGTGTTCTGTCATCGGGGTCCATGATTATTGTTGTGCGTTCGTATAGTGTTCTGACTACAGACAGTTTATGTATAGTGGGGTGTTCAGATGTCCAGAGGAGGTATTAGTTGGTGTGTGTGGGTTTTCTGTGGACTTATATTTTTACGTCTCCGTTGTCTGTGTGGTGTATGTTGATGTCAAGAAAGGCTATGGTTTCCTCTTCATGAGTGAATTTGATGTTACCGTTGGTGTCTATGGTGTTGAGATGGTCTGTGAGGTGTTGTGTATGTCCTGTTTTTACTTTTTCTAGAATGTCATCTACGGAGCGTCTCCATAGTGTGGGTTTGTATGTGTCCGGGGTTGTTAAGAGTGCTTTTTGTTCCAAGTCCTCCATGAAAAAACTGCACATGATGGCAGACAGTGGGTCTCCCATGGGGAATGAATCTGCTATGGCAAAACAATTTAAGGGTGTATCCTGTATTACTGAATCTCAGACATTAATGCACAAACCTTACTTCCTTGACCTTTATCAGGCCATTGTAAGCTATGTCACCTGGCATGCAACATGTTGTACACTTGTGTTTTCTGTGTCTCATGGTAGATTGAAGATGAGCGAGGACGCGTTTGAGGTCCCGGAAAGGACAGAGTACCGCTACTTGGTGCAGGAGGAAGATGAAGAGGAGATGCGATATGTTCGGCACAGACACTACATCAGCCCCTTCCTGGTGCTTTCTAGACGCTGCATTTTGCTCATCTGCCTTGGAGTACTTGCTCTCCTCGTTCTGGCCACTTACTTGGGCTATGTAGCCCAGACACTTCCTCCTGGACTTGTCCAAGTGACCACTGACGGCGGCGAATACAGAGGAAGACATGTAAGTGTCTATTGTTTGGTGCAAATTATTTTTTCTATTAATTTCTTATAAAAATCTGCGTAGTGTAGTAGTGAAGCCACAATAGGTGAAGCACAAACTGGCAAGGTATTGCTGTAATGCTTTGCGTTAGACTTGCACTGGGAAAGAAGGGTCCTTATTATTTACTTTACATTTCTCTAGGTTAATGCTAGTACGCTTAAAAAAATAATCAGAATTTCCATCCTTAAAATGTAATTGATGAACAACGTAAAGGTAGCCGTAGCAGGCTTGCTCTATCAGATTATGTTAAAAAATACTGTTTTGACGCCTTCAATTTGCAATGACAAAATTAAATTCTCATTTTTCAGAAAAATGGGGCCTACTCCTTTAAAGGCATGTCATATGCTGCTCCACCAGTTGGTAACCTGCGTTGGGCACCACCTGCCGAGCCAGTTTGTAGGCCTGGTGTCACTGATGCTAGTCGTTTCCGTAGCATGTGTCCTCAAGTCCAACCGCTGTCAAGTTCAGGCAAGGTAATGGGCCAAGAGGACTGCCTTTTCATTAATGTGTGGACACCAACGCTCAAGGCCGACTCAAAGCTGCCCGTCATGGTCTGGATCCATGGAGGCCTACTACACATGTTCAGTGGTGGTGAGCAAGGCTACTCACCCACGGAGAAGCTTGCAGCAGAAACTGGGATGGTCTATGTCAGCTTCAACTATAGACTTAATGCATTTGGCTTCATGGCATTGGAGATACTCAGGGATGGTTCTCACAAAAACACTTCAGGTCAGTTGTATTGTTGTTGTTGTTTTTTTTAAAGCATGGGTTTCTTACTCAGATCAGTTTATCAGCTCTGCCTTGTCAAGACTTTCAGTCTCGTGTTGGATCACTATTTTACATTGTGTTGGATTAAAAACGTTCAAAGGTTTGGGGTCAGAAATGTCCTTATTTTTTAAATTAAATCGCTAGTTTTTCAATGAACATAACAATAAGCTCATCAGGAATACTCTATACATTGTTAATATAGTAAATGACTATTCTAGCTGCAAACGTCTGGGTTTTTAATGCAATATCTACATAGGTGTATAAAGGCCCATTTCCAGCAACCATCCCTCCAGCATTTTAATGATCTATAGTGTTTTCTAATTGTGTGTAATTGTGAAGGCTAATGGATCATTAGAAGATCTTTGAAAACTCTTGTGCAATTCCGTTAGTTTTCATGGAAAACACTAAATTGCCTGTGTGACCCTAAACTTTTGAACAGTATTGTAAATATACACTCATGTTAAGTGTTGACTGAGAACTTGATGTCTAATCCACTCCCGGTTTGAAAGGAGTACATCTGGTTAATGGGTCTGTTTCTGACTTGAAAAATGGGACAATGGAAAGAATCCTCCTCTTCCTCAATAGGGAATTATGGCTTCATGGACCAGATTTCTGCATTAAAATGGGTACAAAGAAACATCCACGTTTTTGGAGGTGATCCTGGAAAAGTTACCATATTTGGCCAGAGTTCAGGTAAGGAAACAATGGATTGTGAAGTTTTTTTACCATGCCAATCTTACTGGCTGTACCTTGAAAATATTTTCACCTTTCTTGATTTCACCCCCCTTTCACGTTTATCCCACTTACTGTATATATTTATCACACTTGAAAGTTTTTGATCATCAGGCCAATTTTAATGTCTCACAAAGAAATGCATTTTCTAAAGGATTATTTAATTTATTAAAGTGTACTCATGAAGATCCCACATTGAGGTCTTGCTTTGGAAAGGGAGCAGTAATGTAATACTTGGTCAATATCTGGGGTCACCATATATCTGTCTGGTCTTTGCCTTAGCTCTGCCTTTAATGGACGGTGCCATGTTGGGTGACGCCATATTGTTGACATCTTTCACCCACCACCTGCTATTAAGTGGATAGCCAGATTGCCTGCCTATGAATGGAAATCGTTTTTTTCCCCCACTATGCGACTAATATTTTCACGAGGTGACTTAACGATTCGGTGAATGATTCTTTTGAATGATTCTTTTGAACGATTCTTTTGAACTACTATTCTTTTGAACGATTCTTTTGAGTGAACTGATTCTAAAGATTCAGCTCCCGGTTGGCAGCCAGCTGCCCCGCCTCTTTTGCTAGTCCTCAGTCAGCACATTGCTCATAGGCATGCCCCGCTCTATCAACGTGTATTTAAACGCTGTATATATAAGTGAAATAGCGAATCCGTAATGGGTGAAGCGCGAAGTGGTGAGGGATCACTGTACTCATAAATTCGATAGGGAATGCAGTTTATATTATTTTTTCCAAAATGCATTATTTTAGGCATTAAGGCATTATGAATTATTCTATACCAGGATTATTGCAAATCCTGGTATAGAATATATATATTATATAGATATATAGAATATATCCTGGCAAATCAGAGGCTGCAACTCAAACTTTGTCTGAGTTGCAGCCTCTGATTGTCATGTGCAATGGAACGATAGCCTCTTAGGAATGACCTGAAGGTTGTGCTGTTGTCAGGATTCACACGTGTCTTCCAAGTCATTCACCCCAATATACAGAATTTAGTCTTCTATCTAGTTAATAGATAACAAATATATATTTTCTACAAATCTGGCTGCACCATGGTTTCCCTTACAGGTCAGCATAGTCAACAACAGGCCAAATTTCTACTCAGGAGAGTCAGGATCCCCCCCCCAAGTATCTACTATAAGAAAGCAAAAACAACAAACAAAACAAAACAAAGTTTTTATGATCATGTCTAGTGTCTCTCACATTTTCAAAATGGATGTTAATTATATTTGTGTACCAGGCTTTAACGATCAGTATTCAGGCTGCATAAAAATCTATACCTTTAATTTTTTATACTTAAGGTAATATAGATGTAATAAAATGAAGTTACGGGTTCTCAGTGGCGCACTGGGTAGCACGTCCGCCTCACAGTTAGGAGGGTGCTGGTTCGATTCCACCTCCGGCTCTCCCTGTGTGGAGTTTGCATGTTCTCCCCATGTTTTCTCCGGGCACTCTGGTTTCTTCCCGCATCTCAAAAAGTGTGAGTGCGAGTGCGGATGGTTGTTCGTCTCTGTGTGCCCTGCGATTGGCTGGCAACCAGTTCAGGGTGTCCCCCGCCTACTGCCCGATGACGGCTGGGATAGGCTCCAGCACGCCCGCGACCCCCGTGGGGACAGAGCGGTACAGAAAATGGATGGATGAAAATGAAGTTACTGTCCTTACTTATGGCATCATCTTAAATAAACCCACTGTTACATGTTTTGTTGCTATTTTATAAATTACACTCATAAAAGTTCACTCAACTATGACTTCTTTTAATGACATGTTTTCTTCTCTGTAAGGTGGAACCTCTGTGTGGACCCTGATGATGTCGCCTCTCGCAAAGGATCTCTTCCATGCGGCAGTAGATATGAGTGGGTCGTATGTATACAATGCCACTCTGGAACAGGCTGAGTCGGACAATCTGATCTTCCTGAACAACACAGGCTGCAAGGACATTTTATGCCTTAGAAATCTCTCCATTAATCAAATATTGCAGGTAAAAATTTTGAGTTTCCTAAATTTAACTAACAACTGATAAAATCTCAGCAGGAAGTTATTATTATTATTTTTTTTTTTATTGTTGTTGTTGTTGTTGTTGACACGCCTCTACAACATTGCGTGGACATCGGGGACAGTACCTCTGGATTGGCAGACTGGGGTGATGGTCCCCCTTTAAAGAAGGGGGACCGGAGGGTGTGTTCCAACTACAGAGGAATCTCACCCCTCACCCCTTCTTTGTTTTAAGTACTGTATTTGAATTTATAAAACAAGATCAACACAGTGTATATCCATGACTGAACATATTGTATGTGTATGTAAACAGTCTCTCATTAGGCAATACTTTTGGACTGAATTTCAAATAGTAAAAATTGATGTACTAGCGTTAAGCAACAAGTTAAATGATAATCTTTTAACATAGCACTCTAAAAAAAGAAATATATTGCTCATGATATATTACTCATGATTTTGACAGGCTATCCCATGGCAGCAATACCCTTCTTGGGCTGCAGATAAGCTGGTTGATCTTCCGACCAGGGGGCTGTTCTTTGGCCCTGTTGCAGTAGTGGACGGGTATGTCCTCGAAGCGTCACCCTTTGCGATATGGGAAAAGAAAGGAGCTTATAATGACGTTCCCTTTGTCATTGGGACAACAGAGCAGGAAGTGGACTTCAGGTGAAGTTTGACCTTGTTCAGGTTTTTCTTTTATAGTTTTGTTGTAACTGTAATAAAGCTGCTGTTTTCTCTGCAGTCCAGCACCTGAAAATATCTCCATGTGGACCTGGGGGGACTACAAGTGGTTTGTGATAGGTAACAACATACTCGTCATTCAAAGGTCTTAGAAATACTTTGTTGGCCAATTTTTTTTTAGAGCTGCCACTGTCTGAAAAGTTTTGGGCAGAATTTGGTCCTACTGTTACATCACAGCCAAGCTAATTAAGGGTGTATTCAGACCTGACTGTTTGGTCCACTTTAAACGAACCAGGGTTCGATTGTAACGCTGGTCCAGACCTTTTGTGCAGGTGTGAATACAGTCAAACGAATCCTGGTGCCGATTAAAGAAACGGATCCACTTTTTAAAGTGGTCTCGGTTCGCTTCCAAACGAACTCAGATGTCAATACAAAGAGCGTAGATCCGAACCAACAGCACAAATATCCAGAGCAGCAATGCAGCGCAGAAGACTCGCATGTTTTCCTCCATTTCTGGGTCTGTGCTCTGTGTGCTACCCTGGTCATTGCTGTCCAATGGGAGCACAGATCATCACAAGCATGGGTGTGTTTGCAAAATATACTTCCCTTGCAAAATGTACAGTCTGAATAGAAACCGCACCAAACGAAAAGAATTAAGTCCGCTTTTGGTCCGAACCAAACAAGCGGACTAAAGGACTTTTCTGGTCTGAATACACCCTTAAATAGTACTAGCCTCACACCTTGGTTTTCCCCTCACAAATTGGACAAATAACAGCCATTTTGTTGCAAAAAGCACCCAGATTACATGGAGCCACTATCATATACGGCTGTAAAAAGTTAATGTTGGATAAATCAACCATGAAAATATGTTTACACAAAGATTTTGGCCCCAAGCTTCCTCGACACTGTGTTAAGGCATACATGAGTATGTACATCATGTGACTAATGCATCGTGTTGCGCAGCACTTTTGCATTCCATCTTTTAGGGGACACTGAGCTTTCCTTGTAGTTTCTGAGCAATCGCTACTGAATTAAATGCATCATCTAGTCATCTAGGTCCCTTTGTCCTAGCAGGCACGGTGTCCATTGTTGCGTTGTTCCTTGTTGCGCAAAGGAAAAACGGCGACCGGAATTGACCATAAAATGTGGTGTCGTAGCTGGTGGTCCGCTACTTGACATCAAAGTTTAATTTTAGTCCAGCCGCCAATTTCTTTCCGCAGTGTCATTTCCCTGTTTTTCTTTTCTTAATTAATAATGGGCTACTAGCTGAGGATTGTTTGTGACACCTTTTAGCGAAATGTAATTTTTAAATGACACCAAGTGAAAGAAAAAGATATCCTGTCACCCAGTCCTAGTCACGTTTCAAACTGCCGTGAGAGAAAGGTTGGCAATGCGAACAGCCAACTTCAAAGGAAACAGGAGACAGAATGTTTTCTTGTTGTGCACACCCCGACATGTCTTGAATGCTGACTAAAACTGCTCTGAACAGGGCTAATTAAAAATTATGATTAGTATGATGTAATTCTTGAACTTTAGGATGTTTTGTCCAAAGTATGTTATAGATTATTTTATTAAGGCACCTAGAAACCTTTATTTTGTAGGAAAGAAAAGCTTAATAGGTCTCTTATACAACGTTCAGCGTGGTTTTTAATTCCAAATTTTGCACACTGTCATTTCTGAAATATATACGTATATATTTTTTTGTTTTTTTATAAAACAATTGTCTTTTACAATACGTGTTGACTGCTTTTTGTGCTAGTGCCTCACGGTGAATAGAATCTAGAACAGAGTTGGAAAGGATCAGAAATGTGTTTAAAGTCAGTATGTTATTTTTATATATGTGCCCTGTACCTGTCTCCTTTCAGAAAAACTCAAGTCATTTAGTAAGAATCTTACCAAAGCGGCATTAGAGCTTTATCCTTCCTCCGACCCTTGCCCCACCACAGACCGCTGTCCTGAGAGAGCATACACGACTATGGTTTCTGACATTAGAGTGACATGTCCCAACAATGATCTAGCCCACAGGGCTGCAGGTAAATTATATTCTCAATCATTAAATCATGAATAAATTTGTCCTGATAGATTGCAAAAAACATTTGCAGTCAGAATCCAATTTTCTTCCTAGATCTGTACAATTAAAATCATGAAAATACTTGATGCAATTGTATACGAGGACAAGGAATAGGCACAAATGGTGAGGTCAGCTAACATGCAGAAAATGGCTTGATTGAGAGATCATGAACTGTATCATGCTATTTTAAGCTTCCCATGATTATGCTACCGTTCAAAGGTTTGGGGTCACCCTGACAATTTAGTATTTTCTATGAAAACTAACAAACACAAGGGTTTTTTCTAATCATCCATTAGCCTTCTAACACAATTAGAAAACACAATGTACCATTAGAACACTAGAGTGATGGTTGCTGGAAATTAGCCTTTATACACCTATGTAGATATTGCATTAAAAACCAGACGTTTGCACCTAGAATAGTCATTTACCACATCAACAAAGTATAGAGTGTATTCCTGATTACCGTATTTTCCGGACTATAAATCACTCTGGAGTACAACTGGCACCAGCCATAAAATGCATAATAAAGAAGAAAAAAAACATACATATATAAGTCACACCGGAGAACAAGTCGCTTTTTTGGGAGAACTTTATTTGATAAAATCCAACACCAAGAAAAGACATGAACAGGCAACAACAGGCTAAACTATACGGTATGCTAAGGTTACATAAACACAAACGAGGAACTGACAACGTGCCTGACATAACATATTAACAGTTATTCAAATAACTATAACATAAATAAAACGTTTATCAAATCATCCGTGTCACTCCAAATCATTAAATCCATCGAAATCTTCGTCCTTTGCGTAAACAACGCCCCTGCTGACTCCGGTGCTTGTGGTGCTGACCTCGGACACGTCGTCAGTTGCGGTTCCAGTTATTCCACAGGCCAATATAACTATATATAAACTATACATCAGATAACTATAACATAATAACAATTTTATCGAACCATCCGTGTCACTCCAAATCATTAGATCCATCGAAATCTTCGTCTTTTGTGTAAAAAACGCCGCTGCTGGCTCCAGAAGTGCATGCGGCGCTGATGTCGGACACGTCGTCAGTTGTGGTTCCATTTATTCCACAGGCCAATATAACTATACAGTGGAGCCTCGGTTTTCGAACACAATCCATTCCAGTAGGCTGTTCGAGAAGTGAATTGTTCGAATTCCGAATCATATTTTCCCATTACAAATAATGGAAAAAAAGGAATCCGTTCCAAGCAAAAAAAGACCCCCGCCTTTTTAAGCATTTTTTCATTTGCGCATTTTTGTCCAATCGAGCAACTGCACGCACCGCCGAACGCGCAACCGTAGCGCGTCGCCGACCGCGCAACTGCACCGCTGGTCGCATTATTGTGACAGAGCCGTCTTTGAAATTTAGAAAATACTTTTAAAGTCCTGCTGTACTTTCCAAAATTTAAGTGGACATCAGTGCGCAAGGAGCTTAATTTTGTCCGATCGCGCAACTGCAGCGCGCCGGGCGCTCAGTGTCGCATTGCTTTAGGAGAGTCTTTGTGTTTTAGGATGGCTTTACTGCTCCCACTTGCTTCCTTTGGAGGCATGATTAGAGTTGATGCAATCCTCAGAGTAACGAGAACATAATAATGAACGGAGTCAGTTGGCATGCGGGTCCTCTCGGCTCATCTCGCGAGGTTCGACAACCGAATTTCGTCTGACATCCGAAGCAAAAAAATCTCGGATTTTTTGTTCGAATACCGATTTGCTCGAGAACCGGGACGTGCGAAAACTAAGGCCCCACTGTATTGCAATTTCTAGATTTAGAGGAATGCATAGAATAGGTCTGAAAATGGTTGTTTGTTGATTCCACCACAAATACCTTGATGCACCAGTATTTATCAAGAATTTATCTATAGAAACATAATTTTAAACTTGGAATTCCACTAAGTATCCATTGTGACAAAGTATAATCATGAGGCCTGCCACAAAAATGGACACAAATTCATTTTTGTGCCAGCGCAAATCTCATCTAAAAAAAATACTATATTTTAAGAACACTCCACCACTGTTGTGTGTGTGCGCGTGTGTGTGTATGTGCACGTGTGTGTGCACGTGTGTGTGTGAGTGTGTTTGCTCAATAAGCAGCTATTCACCGAATTATATAATTTACCATTATCACATGTACTCTGCAAAAACTATTTTTGAGGGGTTGATGTATCATTTAAAATCTGTGGAGTCTGTTTGGTGTAGGATTCCTGCATCATACTGCCCGTTAATTTAACTTTTGTTTCTGCAGCTGCCCTTCAGAGTCCTGTTTATCGTTATGTGGTGACATACACACCTTCTGGAGCAGTCAACACAACTATTCCTCTCCTTCCGTTTCATAGCCGCTTCTCTTTCCACTGCTTGGATGTCATTGCTTTCTTTGGGGGACTGGAGTTAGTTCTGGGAAAACCACTCTCTGAGCAGGACAAGAGTTTCCAAGATCTTGTAACACAACATCTTGTGAACTTCGCCAAAACAGGTAACAGTGTCATTCAGTTCTTGTGTCAATGTCAAATGACTAAGGACACAATTATAAAAACTTTTATGGAGTTTTATGGAAATAGGGATTTAGAAACTAACTGTAGATTACACTGTATGTTTATTATTTCATAATGAATGAGAATGTTAAAATGTCTGTCTCTTTCAGGCAAAATGGCTGATGAGTGGTCAGCTTACCCAGGAGTCACTGCCCTCCTGTCCAGCAAGCTTTCAGTGGTCAACGAGTATTCAGCTGCACGCTGTCGCTTGTGGAAAAAGAATGGCCTGTATGCCTATGCGTGGATAAACTGATGATACAGAGACATTTGAAAAGTTGTTCAGCTGTCTTTTGCTTAGTTCCTGTGAAGGGAATATATTCTATTTGAGTTACACATAAGCCAAGTTACATTTTGTTTTTTATTTTACCAGCAGCCAGTCAGTGTTGAGTAAAATTACACATTCTCCGAAGTGAGTCTTAGATGTGTCAAAATTAATCGATTAATCATCAACAAACCGGTTATCAAACTAACCGCCTCATATTTTAATCATGGAGTAAATGTTTAGAGCCATTTTTTTAATTAAAGAGTGTCCAAAACTTCTGATTTCAGGCTCTCAAGAAGTCAATTATCTGAAATATCTAGTCCTTCATGAAAGCAGACTGCTATATCTGTTGTGTTTCATCAAAATAAGTCACTTGCAATCATCTGCCTTTCCTTTGGAAAGCAGATCATCAATTTATGTGTGATATTGCTTTACTGTTGTTTAGTTTTTTTTTTTAATCACTATATCAGGGGTCTCAAACTCCAGTCCTCGGGGGCCGCATTCCTACATGTTTTCCAAGTTTCCCTCGTTAAACACACCTGATTCAAATGATCAGGTCATCCTCACATAATGCAGGAGCCTGACGATTGAATCAAGTGTGTTTAACGAGGGAAACTTGGAAAACATGTAGGAGTGCGGCCCCCGAGGACTGGACTTTGAGACCCCTGCACTATATAATACCAGAAATAACTGAAATAATTGGTTAACAAATGTTTTTAAAACATTTTAATGAAAATAATATTGGATAAGATTAATCAATGAAATAATCGGTAAAATAAGCAATTTGAAAAATATTCAATAATGACAGCCCCAGTCAGCCTTTTTCCCTAGACTCAAAACATTTTATTCATGTCTAGACGTTTTAATTAATTCATTTTGTTTGTCCAGCACACAAACTGAATGGTGGATAAATTTAAAACACTTTCATTATTAAATTTGTAAAATTTAATTGTGGGGAATCCTGTATATTTGACATGCGTGAAACAACTAAACGGAGGCAAGCAAAATGTCCCTCGATGGACCTTGAGTATTTCTTTGTCAGTATTTTAAAGGTCAGTGCCTTATCGCCAAACTCGAATGTTATACAGGGCATGCAGTTGACAAATTTTTTTGGACTGTGTATTATCACTGCTTCACCAAGCAATGCAAGCATTATTTGACACGTGCAGACATATCGCCAAATGCTACCAAGTTCCAATTATGTTTTTATTTCACCTTTAAAGAAATAGATGCCACGACATAACACACTGTTTGCACTACTTATTCACATTGTTCATTGGCTATGGATATTTGCACTTTCCTGTGAATAGATAAATCCTGTTGTACATGTATTGAAGTATATTTGCATAAATGAGTGAAAAAAAAGTTTGCGATGAAGCTGTTATTACCAAATAAAATTATTTCAGAGCGTGCTGTATTTATCTTCCTGGCAACATGGATTGAATTAAATCTTATTTGCAGTTCACTGACAAGTGTTAATGCAGTTTGTTTGAAAATGGGGTGGCGTGGTGGAAAACTGGTTATCATGTCCGTTTCACAGTGCAGAGGTTGTGGGTTCGATTCCGGCTACAGCCTTCCTGTGTTCTCTCCATGGCTCCGTGGATTTTCTCCAAGCACTCCGGTTTCTTCCCACATTCTAAAAACATGAATGGTAGGCCGATTGACCACTTCAAATTATCTGACGGTGTGATTGTGAGTGTGAATGGTTGTTTGTCTGTGTGCCTTTCAATTGTCTGAAGACCAGTTCGGAATATACCCAAAAATTGCTAGGATAGGTGCATCAGATCAAGTGCATCAGAAAATGGATGGATGGACAGATGGATTGATGTTTGAAAATTAATGATAAACCTAAATTCTGGTGTGTGTGCCTTGGCCACTTGATGACAATATATTACAGTTATACAGATATATATAAGCTAAAAATTATTCATACCACTCGGGTACCACACGGCTGATATAATGCCTCCTCTACCGTTTAAGTTATTATTGTGTTCGTATTGTTATAGTGAATGTTGTTGTGAAAGCTTTATATGAATAAAGATGTACATATGTATAAATATTTTCATATTTTTAATACAATTAAATAGACAAAGACAAAAAATAGTCAAAAGGCCAGGAACATCACCAGGTAGCTCCTTAGTCTGCTCGTATTCATTCTTTTTTTAGTCGCACACCTTCATTTGATGTGCAATAATGACTTAATAGTAAATGAAATGCAGTGTAACCATTATTCATTGTTGTCTGGTATCCATTTCATTTTTACACATGATTTGTGTTTCAATTTACTGTTTTCACTGTCTTTGTGGTTGTCCCGCTGCTATTTGCGAAGCGCTTAGTTACAGCAGCTGCTGTTGTAAAATGTGCATGCATATTTCTAAAGAAAGCAAAGCTAAAACTGCTGATGTATCCATTGTCCTCGAACACAGTACTTTTGAATATTAGGGAAATGGCTCTGTGCATAATTTTTCTTCATGTGCTAAAAATAAGGCAAAAACACTTGGAAACCTGGCAAAGAAACCTTGGGCCTATACACAGATGGGAAAAAAATCTTCCTATGGTTCTCAACCCAAAGTTGGCAAGTTCTACCACTGGGATGACCAACATTAAAATACTCTTGCGTTGTAGGCCAAACTGTTAATAAAAAACAAAATTATTGTAAACTACTGTAACACTGACAGTAGTTCGAACATTAACAGTTTGCTTAAAATATAGTGGACTGATTCTATTCAGGGGGAATGGAGAGAAAGCCAGACTGAATAAAAACAAAAAAAATTACCCCGAGTTTACACCCAATACTCAATGGTGCCACGCAGGGGCGCTGTTCTCAGCACCGCTGCCAGTACAGTACTGCTGTTTTTCTTGAGTGAGCTCTCTGTGTGGGAGTGAGAAATGCGCCTGTGCTTTCGGTTTATTGAAAGCTATGGTTTGATGACGGCAGGCTATTGTTGTCAGACACTCAGCCAGGTGCTTCGTGCTGTAGGAGCAACCCTAAACGAAGAATGATCAGAGAATCCGGAGTTGTGTTGCTGCACGGATAGTGCCGAATTTCAACACAAAAAGACGGTAAAGACTGCTCATTTTTTCCCCCGTACGTGTGTCGCCAAATATGATTTTACTACTCTCGAAAAGATGAAAGGATGCGGTGCCATCACTGCGGTTCGCAGCGTTGGATGCTGTGGGTTTATTTACCATCAGCAACCTTGTGTTTGCTCGTACCGCATGCTACGACGCCCGGATCAGCATCGGGAAGCATGAATGGTAGATTGGATGTTTATGTATATTCTAACTAAAACGGTGACGTCGCTGCTGGGCCTGCCGGTGATGCAGCTATAACGTAATCAACTATGTTGGGTGGTCAATTACGTCAAGATGGAAGAGCTTACAATATTTTAAGTTTCTGATCTTTGTTTAATATACAAATTATATCCAATACAATGACCAGGCAATCAAATTAACATCTTTTACATCCATACACAATCGTATAACAAAAAAAAGTTGAACAGTTTCTGGTCCTTTTGTTATGCACGATGGAAAAAACGTATTTCTGATTTATTCACAGTTTCGATCTGTGTATATTTTAGGGGTGTAACGATTCATCGATACACATCGATTAATCGATATAATGCTCTACGATTTGTTGGCATCGATGCTAAACGTAAACATCGATCTATATCGCCCGTTTTTGACCTCGGACATTAGACGCGACTTTATTTTGAAATCCAGTTCATTGTTGCTTGCTTCCTCTTTCCGGGAGCAGTGCGCGGCGTGTTGTGTTGTGAGCAGAGCAGGCACGTGAAAGGGGAGCCGACAACTACGCGGCTCCTGGGCTGGTGCTATGGCTAGTGTCCAAGAAGTTAGTGTATAGTTCTCTGGTATTGCAAGAGAATGTGGGTTTTTTTTGCATTTGGATTAGAACATATGGTCAAGGTGTAATGTTTACTACATTCATTATAAATAACTTATTTTTGTTTTGTAATTAAATAGTTCAGTAATGCACTTTAAAGTTAATGGTATTACAAAAAAGAAAGAATATTCATTTTTTCTTTACTTACTTATATGAGAAAAAATATAGGAATTTGATAAAGTTCCGTGTTAAAATAAGCACTTTGTATACTACAATACTCTTGTAATTTCCTAAATAAAGAGTTTGCAGTACCTTGTTGATTTTGCGTATGAATTGTTATAAATCAGGATATTGTTCTATATCGATCGTAGAGCACTATATCGTGATGTATCGTGAATGAATCACAGCAGGCTTTAAGATATCTGCAAATATCGTATCGTGCTTCTTTGTATCGATATGATATCGTATCGTGACAAAACCCGCGATTTACACCCCTAGTATATTTGTACAAATATGTGACCACTGACCAACTAATAAGCTTAATCGGTAACTTCAGTAAGAAAGGGAATATCTATAAATATCTATCATGTATTCACTGCAAAATAATAATAAAAAATACTATTGTAACAATACTGAGTGATGGCAAAAGAGATAAATGAAAGAGATCAAGAAATAGAGATAGATAAAAGTTCCTCCCATCTCCACCTGCATGGAGACTCCCACCTCGTTTTTTGTCATTCTTAGATGATGAGATAAGGACTGAGCTTTGGAGTGTTCAGCAGTGTGACTAGGTCCCCAGAATGTGAGTAGATTCTGTCATAGTCTTGACAGATAAGCTTCTCTCACACCCACCCCTTCAACCTCTTCCCATTAAAGTTAAAGTCCCAATGATCGTCACACACACATCTGGGTGTGGTGAAATTTGTCCTCTGCATTTAACCCATCCCCGTGTGATTTTAATCCATCCCCTGGGGGAGAGGGGAGCAGTGAGCAGCAGCGGTGCCGCGCTCGGGAATCAGTTGGTGATCTAACCCCCCAATTCCAACCCTTAATGCTGAGTGCCAAGCAGGGAGGCAATGGGTCCCATTTTTATAGTCTTTGGTATGACCCGGCCGGGGTTTGAACCCACAACCTTCCAGTCTCAGGGCGGACACTCTACCACTAGGCCACTGAGCATTACAAACTTTTGCATCGTCATTAAAGTAAACTGACAGGCAGGGTTGGGATAGTTAGTTTGAAAATTTTATTCTGATACAGCTACAAGTTACCTGTTAAAAAATGCAATTAGTAATGTAATCAAAGTACCAAAATAAAGTAATGTGACTTGATTCATTTTAATTACTTTGGATTACTCCAGTATCAAATACTGTATGTTAAAAAAAGACAACGGCAACAATAACAACATCTGTGTATGTTTGTCTCGTCTTTTCTGTCTTATGGATTTTTTATTACTTGGACGGACGGACAGACGGGCGGATGGACGGGCGGATGGACGGACAGACAGACGGGCGGATGGATGGATGGACAAATAGACAGACAGACAGACAGACAGACAGACAGACAGACAAAGCTAAAAACCTCTGTGAGTAATTGTAAAATGATTTTTTTTTTAATTTTCACAAACAAAGGCAATCGTGGGAAGCTTGTGATGTGTTGGAAGAAATTTGATCATGAATATTTATGGCATTGAGCAGAATCCTTGCATCTGCCAAATTATTACATTTTTAAATTATGTACATTAAAAAAGGCATATTTGTTGCGACATTAAAGACATGACAAGATTTCAAATAGGATGTCAACTGGCATAGGCTCCAGCACCCCCCGCAACACTGAACAAATGAGACCTTCACACAATAAAAGACCCATGTGAGGTCTGGCCAGTATTATAGATTTGTGAAATGTGAAATCAACCATATTTGCTTTTACCTTGAGACATTGACATTGTCATTGCTTCAAGAGACAGTAGGGATTAGTCTCAAAAGATTTTGTATGTTTTTTAAAAACTGAAATGGTTTGATTTTTAATTTGGATTATATCGGCATGTACACCACCCTTATTACAACTTTATTTCACATTTTATTTTAGATGACTTGTCGAAAAGGGAAGCGGGTTGAAGCGTTTCTGCTTATCTAGTCCCAGACTACAACCAATCTAAACCAATCTAAATTACTACAGTACTAATTATAATACTACCATAATCATGTAAAGAGAGAAACAAAATGAAACATAGATTTGACCAGTATAACATGATTTGAATACAGCAGTAACAAATAAACTAAAGTTTGAATAAAACATTGACAACAAAGAAAAACAGAAACTAGACCAGTATAGCATATGATTTGAATACAGCAATACCTACGTATATAAACTGGAAGTTTGAATAACAATTTGTGTTAATTGTTTTGAATACAGTTGATTTATTTAAAACAAAATGAAATTTGCATAACAATTTATATCAATTTGTTTTGTATACAGCAATGCCAAGTTGATTTAATGATAACATGTTTTAACAGTTTGATTTGAATACAACAGTGACAGTTTGATCAATTCCGAGAGGGCTGGAGAGGGTCATTAAAACACATTCCAGAAATGGACAAATTCACAGACAAAAAACCCCACAGGAAGATGATTAATGGCATTCATACACAATTAAATGATCACGCAATGCAAGAGAAACAGTAAATAGACTGTATTTACATAGTGCTTTATCTACTTTATCTGTGTCCAAAGCGCTTTATAAAATTGAAAGTGTGTGCATACAGGCTGAAGCAAATTTGAGAGAACAAGGCAGGAGAATGAGGTAACTGAACAATAAACAAAGCATCGACTGGCTTGAACAATGGATAAAGAACAAAGCATCGAGAAGAAAGTTAGCGAATGTAGCTGCCTACATCGGACAAATAATATAAATAAACAAGCTGAATAATATGTTATAATATAATATAAATATATACCGTATTTTCCGGACTATAAGGCGCACCTAAAAACCTCAAATTTTCTCAAAAGCCGACAGTGCGCCTTATAGTCAGGTGCGCCTTATATATTGACCGAATTCCAGCCCGCGGGCCAAATGCGGCCCGCGTCTAAATTTAAACCGTCCCGAAGCATTGTGTCATAAAATCAATCATAAGTGGCCCGCTGAAGACTATGAATCATGAATCAAAAAGACGATGGATCATTATTTTGTGATTATAAAGTAATTTGTTGCGTCTGAAGTTGAAATAAAAAAGATAAAATGGAGAATGATTTGATTTGGATTAAAAATTTGACATGATGCAACCTGGCCTGTTTACTGCAGTCACAAACACCAATATCACCCTTCTTATTCATACAACAATAACAACAATAAAACAAACTTAATACATCTAATAAAAAAATCATTCAACTTTCATAAAATTGTTTATTTGTTATTATTTTAATCTTTAACTTTAACTTTTAAAGTTTACTGATCTATCTGACTGTTTTGTTTTGGACTTATTAAAGTAAGCTTTACATGTTTATTTTGTGTGTTGTGTGATATTAACATTATTGATATATTGTTATTGTTTTCACTATTTCAAGTTATTTATATTACTATTATGTTATTTGTTTATTTATTATTTATTCATCACTCTTATTTATTCATTGTTTGTGCCTTCTTGTTTTTATTTTTTGTGTTGTTTACTTGTTTGTATATTGTGTACTATGTCTTGTCACCGTGGGATAGTGGGAACGTAATTTCGATCTCTTTGTGTGTCTTGGCATGTGAAGAAATTGACAATAAAGCAGACTTTGACTTTGACTTTTGACTTTGACTTTTATTATATTGTGATTGCATTAATGGTGCGCCCTATAGTCTGGTGCGCCTTATATATGGACAACGTTTTAAAATGGGCCATTTATTGAAGGTGCGCTTTATAATCCGGTGCGCCTTATAGTCCGAAAATACAGTAATATAAAATATAAGAATTATTAAACAATACAAATCAAACAACGGATATACAGTATAGAAAATGCTCCATATTGCTGAATTTGCCTTTACCATGTAAACTAATTCAAATTCATAAAACTCACTGTTTTAAGAGTTTATTTTATTGGTGACTGAGGCTCAGTTACTAAAGCAGGTCATCAGTGACCGAAGAGTTGCCAATTCAAATTCCACTGCTGACTGTATGTCGGCTGTCAAAGTGTCCTTGGGCAAGACATTGAACCCTACTTTTCTACAAATGGGCATGGTAGTCATAGCAACAGCAGCCCATTGGTGTATGAGTTTGTATGGGAATAGATGAATGTGAGACTTTGGGCACCATACGGTGTTGCTATTATAAGTACACACCATTTACATTTTTTTGGGTAAATGTTCAAGTTGTTTTGTATGCAGCTTCATGGAATCTACACACTGTGGGTGGATTAACCCCTTAAATGAAGGTGTTCCCTGTCAAATCTTGCCTAGTGTGTATTCTTAATTGCATTTCCTCTCAAGCATTTATGTATTTAGTCCAGTGCCACGTGAATGTGAAACATCATATTGCACATTTTAAGTCGGTTAATTTGCTTAGTGGCTCGCCGTCACTTGGTGACTGGGCTTACTCATGCTAATCATTCGAGGGGCAACTTTCTAATTTTGTGGAGCAATTTCATTTGCGCATGCGTCCTAGGGACCTGAGCAAGGATTTTATTAAACCATAATAATATGAGAAAATAAATGTTATTTCGAGAATTCACATTGTGTATAAGAGCAAACTTTATTTTTATGTCTCAAAGCAAGCCTAAATTGAAAAATTGGAGACACAAAATCAAGCTCTATGATAATGTAATTACAGAACATTTATTGTGCAGATCTCAAAAGTCAAATAAAAACTCAGGACTCAAGTTTGAAAATAAACAAACGTCAGTATTGATATAAATATTTCACATAGTACTTGTATATTACATTTTTAACATTGTTTACCACTCCTCTTTGCTGATGCATGGCATACAGCTGTCGTAATCCTTTATGTTCCGGTTCTGTTTAGCAAATAGAATTTTTTGTCTGGAGTTCAGCCTGGAGTTTTGCCTGCTTTTAATTTGATGCTCAAAATTAGATGTTCTTCGCTTTAACATGGTTCTAGCCAGGCGTCTGTGAAAATTGGACTCACTCAATTCCAATCAATCAATTATTCAGTGAGGAAGAAAACAAGCCCCAAGGAGCTACCACAAAGCAAAAATCATAATAAATACGTATAAAACTCTGGGAAACACTGTCCCCGATAAGTTGTTCCACACTCAAGCCGTGTCAGTCTTAAATAGCCAGTAGGTCTACCATTCCCTACTTAACACTTCATTTCGTTGAACATGATATGCAAACGTGGACTGCACATGGAACTGACTTCATGCAGCCATAAATGCGGCCTTCAGAGGACCCAACCTGTGAATTTGGACACAGGAATTTGGTGTGTGTGTGCTCAAACTTGGGAGACGTGAATTGAAGTCAAGTCTAACCCTAACCCAACTCTTACAACGGCAGCACACATCTGTCAGCCATCAAACAGGCACTTCATCCCTCACGTGCCCCAACATTCGACGATAGCCAAAACATCACAAAATACACAACACATACACAGTAAGGTTTTTTCCCCCACACACATAGAAAAATGTGTTTGTGTTGCGAGTTAAAGGGATCAAGCATGTTAGAAAGTCGAAAACTAACGTGGCTGAAAGCGTGGCATTAGCTTAGCCTTCCATGAACGCCCCTCTCCCCCTCAACTCTGCTCAAAAAGTAATGACAGTAGCAAAAACTGGAACATAATCAAGACAGGTACAATACTCGGATGGCGTAAAGTGAAAGCCAGTGAGTGAAGTCATTTCTGTTACGATTTATTCAACCCCTGAAGATTTATTCAGAGAGCCTTTGATCTATTGACTAATTTTTAAAAATGTTCCTATCAGTGCTTAAGGTAGTGTTTCCTCGAAATCCATAACTGTTAATGTTGAGCTGCTGTCTCTGCTCTCTCCCAAAGTTGGCCTCCATCCTCGGTAGTTGAAATACTGCCAGAGTTCTGGTCTGATATAGTGCTCTGACCACATGCAGATGGTTATAATATATGCTTCAGAAGAAAGCTATAATTTTAAAGTTGGTGGGAGATTGGACTGTTTGACATTACAGTCTGTCAAACAGTATGCAGTATGTTTAATTGGCTTGCTTTATTGTGTTACTTTGGAATAAATATACAAGGGCCTTGTGATAATTGGTTCTTGCAGTGAATTTGTTTTATACACATGTGGACAGAATTGTTAATGAAAGAAAAATGATCATTGCCAGAACTGCGAGCACCTAGGGCAGGGGTGGGCAAACATTTTGACTTGCGGGCCGAATTGGGTTCTAAATTTTGACTGGGGGGGGTCGAACCAGGAGCAGATGGATGTAGTGTTTGTGTGAAGTATTATAAATGACATGTAAAGGTAATTGCATAAAAGGTTTTGGCCTTTAGTAGGTAATAAAGCATGGATATTCGAAAAAAGCTTTTTGAAAACAAATGCATTTATTAACAGCATTAAACAAAATATTTCACCCAAAGACTATTATCAGTGATTCTCATTAAATACAACACTGTTATTATGAATGAACAGTTTCCATCACTTCAGCCGCTGCAGGTCTGATTTATGAAAGATGTATATCTTATGAGGCGAAATCACATAAAACGGCAAACATTCTGACCAAATACACCATCTTGAAGAATCACTGAAAGAATACATCTAAATAAAGTAATAAAGAATCAAAATGGCAACACGGTGACGGATATCTGAAAATCAGAGCTTTGCTTTAACTCCCAAACACCTGGTGACAGAGGTGAGGAAACGGGAAACACTTCCTTAAAGTCGGCCTTAAAACCTTTAAAAGTTAAGATTAGTCGCAAACAAGTGGTGTCATTGTTTTAGCGATTTAGTTGACCCACATGCAGAAAAAACAACTCAGAGGTCCAGAATGAGTGAGGAGTGATTATTGGAGGAGCTGCGGTGGCGTGGCTCCACGACACCAAGTTTTAGCTCTGACGTTACACGAGAAAGAGAGGTGGAGGTAGAGCGGGATGATCGGAGCCAGGAGCACGGAGCGGGAGCAGCAACGGCGGAGCGTGTGGAGTCCAGCCAGAACGGGGTGGATCTTGGCGGTGATCGGTGGAGGTAATCTACGAGCAGGATACACAAGACTTGGTCAGATAATTCAATGTGGCTGTGGCGGAGATCTTACTGCGGACCAGAGGATCTGAAGAACGTGGTGTCGAAGAGCAAGGCGAGAACTATGAGCGAGGAGCTAGAGGCACAACCGTGGAGGTGATCACACTGAAGGGACACTCAGGTGACGAGCAGTTGACAGCATGCTCCTGAAGAGCTCTCCTTTAACAAGCCTGATGAGTCGCACCTGGGCCCTCTGCACTCTGCCACTCTGCTCACAGTTGCTCCCTGTGGACAAAAGAAGTATGCCACCCCGGACCCTCAAATATAGCAGTACTGCCATACACTACTGTTTTGTCTGATCATTACTTAATAAAATTTGAAATTCTAGTTCCTTGTCAAAGACAAGAGAGCAATCGGAATTATAGGAGCCGTAATTTTAACTCCATGACTGCAACTGCGCTATCTGAGTTACTGTCGCCGGCAACCGCTATATTTCCCGCATACACCGGCTCTGTTGATAATCTTACAAATGAATTCAATGCGACATTGTTAAATGCCATTGACTCTGTGGCGCCGTTATGTCTGAAAACTCGCCGTAGATTGCCTACTCCGTGGTTCACAGATGAAAC
Source organism: Syngnathus acus (assembly GCF_901709675.1). NCBI lineage: Eukaryota > Metazoa > Chordata > Actinopteri > Syngnathiformes > Syngnathidae > Syngnathus > Syngnathus acus. The sequence continues at coordinate 21,385,700 of NC_051089.1, read as the reverse complement.
GCGTACGCTTAAGCAATTATGTAGAAAGCATGAGCGCAGATGGCGTCTAACCAAACTTGAGGTTTTCCATCAGGCAGGGCAGGATAGCCTCCTGAAATATAAAGATGCGCTTATCTTAGCAAAAACTCGGTATTTTTCGCAAGTTATTAATCTCAATAAAAACAATCCGAAACACCTACCGTAATTTTCGGACTATAAGTCGCACCGGAGTATAAGTCGCACCAGCCATAAAATGCCCAAAAAAGTGAAAAAAGACATATATAAGTCGCTCCGGAGTATAAGTCGCATTTTGGGGGGCAATTTATTCGACAAAATCCAACACCAAGAACAGTCATGAACGAGCAACAACAGGCTAAACGATAGGTATGCTAACGTGACATAAACACAAACTAAGAGCTGAGAACGGCCCTGACGTAAAATTCAGAGTTATTCAAAAAACTATTACATAAATAACACGTTAATAAAACCATCTGTGTCACTCCAATTCATTAAATCCATCAATCGTCCTTTGTCAACAATGCGTGCGCGCCGCTGACGGCTCTTGCACTTCAAAATATTCCACAGGCCCATATAACGATATATAAATTATATATCAAATAACTATTATATAAGCAATAATGTTATCAAACCATCTGTGCACTCTAAATCATTAAATCCATCGATCAAATTTCTCGTCCTTTGTCAACAACGCCGCGCGTGCGTGCGCCCTGACGTCAGCCTCGTCGTTACTCCACAGATCTACTATATAACTATATTGTAGCGTCAACAAAGTTCAAGGAAAGACGTGGGTTTGGTAAACGGCTCTTTATTTAACAAAACAAACTTACAGGCGTGTGGCGGCGTGGACTTCCAGCCACGGAAATGGAAGAGAGCTCCATAGACGATAGGTATGCTAACGTGACATAAACACAAACTAAGAGCTGAGAACGCCCCTGACGTAAAATTCAGAGTTATTAAAAAAACTATTACATAAATAACACGTTAATAAAACCATCTGTGTCACTCCAATTCATTAAATCCATCAATCGTCCTTTGTCAACAATGCGTGCGCGCCGCTGACGGCTCTTGCACTTCAAAATATTCCACAGGCCCATATAACGATATATAAATTATATATCAAATAACTATTATATAAGCAATAATGTTATCAAACCATCTGTGCACTCTAAATCATTAAATCCATCGATCAAATTCCTCGTCCTTTGTCAACAACGCCGCGCGTGCGTGCGCCCTGACGTCAGCCTCGTCGTTATTCCACAGATCTACTATATAACTATATTGTAGCGTTAAAGTTCAAGGAAAGACGTGGGTTTGGTAAACGGCTCTTTATTTAACAAAACAAACTTCCAGGCGTGTGGCGGCGTGGACTTCCAGCCCCGGAAATGGAAGAGAGCTCCATAGAATAGGACCGGGCGTGCGTAAAAGCCATGACCGAGCCCCATCCACCGTCCCCGGACAGCCACCCGGCCGAGCGCCGGCCCTCGACTTCCATCCACGGAGGTGAAAGACAGCTCGGTAGAGTAGGACCGGGCGTGCGTAAAAGCATTGTCCGAGCCCCATCCACCGTCCCTGGACAGCCACCCGGCCGAGCGCCGGCCCCCGACTTCAATCCACGGAAGTGAAAGAGAGCTCCGTCGAGTCAATCTTTGTCCTTTATGTAAACAACGCCGCGTCGCGCTGCTGACGTCGCGCTGCTGACGTCGCGCTGCTGACGTCGCGCTGCTGACGTCGCGCTGCTGACGGCGACGTCGCGCTGCTGACGGCGACGTCGCGCTGCTGACGGCGACGTCGCGCTGCTGACGTCACTTGAAATTCAAATTACAGTAATCCCTTGCTACATTGCGGTTCGTTTATCGCGGTTTCATTTTTTTTTTTTGGGAAAATTTTTGAAAAAAAACACATAAGTCGCTCCTGAGTATAAGTCGCCCCCCCACCCAAACTATGAAAAAAAACGCGACTTATAGTCCAAAAATTACGGTATTTGATACAGTGGCAAAGCTGACTCTACGCCAGCCGACCCCCGATAGTTCCTTCCACTCAGCTGACGAGTTCATGAAATTTTTTGCTCAAAAGATTGAATCCATTAGGGACGAGATCAAGAATACCATTGCAATCGCTCGGTCGAGCCCGCCGTTTACCAACGCTGATGATCATGCAACAACCCTCTCAACTTTTAATAGCGTGTCCCTTGAAAGGCTTACACAATTGGTTAGTGCGGCTAAACAAACAACATGTTTACTCGACCCTCTTCCAGCCAAACTACTTAAAGAATTATTTCAAATTTTAGGACCGTCTGTCTTAAATATAATCAATTTGTCTGTCTCCTCTGGGATAGTGCCAACAGCCTTTAAAACCGCTATCATTAAACCGTTACTTAAGCGACCAAATCTTGACCCGGACTGTCTCAGTAATTATAGGCCAGTTTCAAACCTCCCATTCATAGCAAAACTTCTTGAAAAAGTAGTAGCACAGCAGCTTATTGATTACATGGTCGCCAATAATCGATATGACTCTTTTCAGTCTGGTTTTAGAGCTAATCATTCCACTGAGACAGCACTTGCTAAAGTGACTAACGATCTCCTCATAGCTATGGATTCAAACACTTCATCTGTACTGTTACTACTCGATCTTAGTGCTGCCTTCGACACTGTAGACTTCGATATTTTATTAGGGCGTCTTAAAAGTTGTGTTGGTATTTCAGGGTCAGCACTAGGCTGGTTCCATTCCTATCTATCAAATAGGACGCACCGAGTGGTCCATGGCAATGCGTCCTCGGAGCTCTATAATGTTACGTGTGGTGTCCCACAGGGATCGGTTCTCGGACCAATTCTATTTAATATTTATATGATTCCGCTTGGGGACATAATACGTAAATATAATATTAGTTTTCAATGCTACGCGGATGACACCCAATTATATATGCCGTTATCGATGACAGATCCGCGGGATTGTTGTAATCTTGAGGCATGCCTTGCGGAGATCAAGCAATGGATGTCTCTCAACTTCCTTCGTCTTAACCCAGATAAAACTGAGATGTTGATAATTGGTCCAACTCGTTTTCAACACTTGTTCAAGGAAACCGCTATAACTATAAATAACCGTACCATCACTCAGAGCGATACTGTAACTAATCTCGGGGTAATGTTTGACCAAACTCTCTCCTTTCAAAAGCACATTAAGAATATAACCAGAATTGCGTTTTTTCACCTTCGTAATATTGCAAAGATTCGTCCGATCCTCTCGACCGGTGATGCCGAAACTATTATACATGCGTTCGTCACGTCGCGCCTGGACTACTGTAATGTACTATTCTCTGGTCTTCCTAAGTCCCGCATCAAAAGTCTACAGTTAGTACAAAATGCTGCTGCAAGGCTGTTCTCACGGACAAGAAAATTTGATCACATTACCCCAATATTAGCCAACTTACATTGGCTCCCGGTCCATTTAAGATGTGACTTCAAGGTTCTTCTATTAACCTATAAATCACTGCATGGCTTAGCGCCTTCATATCTCGTCGACCTAGTTGTTCCTTATGTTCCGTCTCGTAACCTTCGTTCACAAAACGCTACCCTTTTAGCGACACCGAGGGCCAAGAAAATGTCTGCAGGGTCTAGAGCATTTTCTATCCGGGCTCCAGAGCTTTGGAATGCCCTACCAATGGATATTAGGACTGCTACCTCAGTAGAAACATTTAAGACACGTTTAAAGACACATTTCTATGACATGGCCTTTAACTAACCTGTAGTGGCCGATTCGGCCGGAGTTTGTTTTGTTTTCTCTCCCCCCCCCTCCCCGGCCGGGGAGGTGGTTAGGTGGCACCCAAGCTGACAGCGGCTATCTGGATTCTCGTGGGCCAATTCAGGTTGGGGGAACTGCAGCTCAACCTCCTCGAAGACACTGCCAGGATAGTAGAGGGCTCCTCCGGCAGCCCCTCGCTCTGACTTGGACATCCACTTTTTTTGATTTTCATATTATGTATTATTTGTGCCCTCTCTGCATCCATTTCAACCTGGTGATCCTGAAAGGGGGATCCTTCCATCTGTGGTCCCTTCTCAAGGTTTCTCATTTTCCCCTGGCAGGGGTTTTTGAGTTTTTCCTTGCCCTTTTGGGAGCTTAAGATCAGAGGATGCTTTGAGAATGATTGTCAATTTTTTGTCTATGTGAAGCCCTTTGAGACTGCTTGTGATTTAGGGCTATACAAATAAACTTGACTTGACTTGACTTGGCTAGGGGAGCAGCTGTCTGACTGTAGTTGCGGATAAATCGGCGGTAAAAATTGGCAAACCCGAGGAAGCGTTGGACCTGGTTGCGGTTCTCAGGAATAGGCCAGTCCAGGCCTTGATCTTGTCGGGGTCAGGCCGAACTTGAGAATGAATCCCAAGAATGTGACGGAATGTTTGTGGAACTCGCACTTCTCAGCCTTGACACATAAGCGATTTTCCAGGAGACGCTGCAGCACCAGGCGGACATGATGGCGATGTTCGGAGAGGTTCCCTGAATAGATGAGGATGTCATCAAGGTAGACAAAGACGAATATGTTGAGGAAGTTCCGAAGGACATCGTTGACTAAGGCTTGAAAGACTGCGGGGGAGTTGCAAAGTCCAATAGTCATGACAAGGTACTAGAAGTGGCCTAGCAGGGTCTTGAAAGCGGTCTTCCACTCATCTCCCTGGCAAATCCTGACCAAATGATATGCATTACGGAGGTCGAGCTTGCAGAAGATAGTGGACTCCTGGACTGGTTCAAATGCTGATGAGGAGTGGAAGAGGATATCTGTTTTTGATGAGGTTGAGGCCACGGTAGTCAATGCAAGGGCGGAGAGTCTTATCCTTCTTGCCCACAAAGAAGAAACCTGCCCCCAGGGGTGAGGAGGACGGGAAAATGATGCCAGCGGCCAGTGATTCATTGATGTAAGTCTCCATAGCTTGTCTCTCTGTGCGTACTCTACTGGACGGTAGCGGAGCTCCGAGAAGAAGCTCTAGGGCGCAATCATAGGGGCGATGTGGTGGTAAGGATGAAGCCTTGCTCTTGTTAAAAACCTGTCTTAGGTCATGGTATTCTCTAGGCACTTGTGAAAGATCGATCGGACCAGGTTCCTCGGGTGCTACTAGGGGCGGGCGAGATGGCACGGCAGACTGAAGACAAGAGGATAAGCACGTTGTGGACCAGGACTCGATATGGCATTCTGACCAGTTGACCTGAGGGTTGTGTCTCTGAAGCCAGGGGAAACCAAGTACAAGGGCTGACTGTCTTACGGGGAAGACATAAAAGGAAATGATTTCACGATGGTTGCCAGAGATAATTAGCTCCACGGGTCTGGTGCGTTGGGTTATGCTGGAGAGCATTCTCCCATCCAGGGCAGAGACAGCGAGAGGCGTAGGGAGAGGTTCTGTCTCGACTTTGGCTCGGGAGACAAATTCCTGGTCGATCAAGTTGCTCTCGCACCCCGAGTCGACCAGCGCGGATAGCTTGTAGTGATGGTTGTGCACAGACATCATGGCAGGTAGGGAGAAGCGAGGAGACTTAACACTTGTTGGCTGGTCCGGCGGTCCTTTCCTCAAGACCGTCGGACCCTCTCTTTTGGCCGAACCGGACAGTAGGCGATGAAATGATCCGGGGAGCCGCAGTACAGACACTGTTGGGACTTGCGGCGCCGCTGCAGCTCCTCCGGGGAGAGTCGGGCCCGGCCAATCTGCATGGCCTCGGGTTCTGGAGAGGACTGGCTAGGCGATTGCCTTGGCAGACTGGGCCTGGCTAAAAAAAGACTGTGATCTCTCCTCCGTCTGCTCCCATCGGGAGCTTCTCAGTCTCTCCCTAATTCAATTGTCCAACCTAATGGCCAGGGAAATTAGGTCGTCCAAAGTCCCTGGTTCTTCCAGGACTGCCAGTTCGTCCTTTAAGGACTCATTTAAGGCTTGAAAAAAAAACGTCCTCAAGGCTACAGGGCCCCACCCGGACGCGGCTGCTAACGTACGAAACTCAATAGAAAAATCTGACACTGTGTTGTTCCCTTGCCTAAGCCCCCGCAACTGGCGAGACACACCGGTCTGATCGGTCTCGGTCGAAAAGGTCTGCTCAGCCAAAATTCCTGCAGTCAGAAAATCGGGCCTCTGCCCACCTTAGCGCCTTGCCCGTGAGGAGTCCCGAAACAAACGAGATCTTAGCTCCGTCGTGGGAAAAAGACTGGGGAGACCGATTAAAAACTATCGAACATTGCAGAAGGAATCCTCCGCAATTACCACCCTCTCCGGAGAACTTCTCCGGATGAGGGGAACGAACCTCGCCAAAGTGCAGACTCGGCGGCGATACTGTGGAGCTCGAGGCGCCAGCTGGCGGCAAGGGGGTTTCTCTGACCTGGGTGTTTTTAAGCAATCTGGTCACTTGTTCCAGTTGATCGTTGGTTCGCTGCTGCTGCTCCAGGAGGGCTTGGAGAGTGGACTCGTGGGAATGGAGTTGGTATTGCTGTTTTGCGAAGGCGCGTCTGAGTGGCTCCACTGGGTCTGATTGGCCTGAGTGTTCTGTCATCGTTTTAGCGATTTAGTTGACCCACATGCAGAAAAACCAACTCAGACGTCCAGAATGAGTGAGGAGTGTTTATTGGAGGAGCTGCGGTGGAGGTAGAGCGGGATGATTGGAGCCAGGAGCACAGAGCAGCAATGGCGGAGCGTGTGGAGTCCAGCCAGAACGGGGTGGATCTTGGCGGTGATCGGTGGAGGTAATCTACGAGCAGGATACACAAGACTTGGTCAGAGAATTCAACGTGGCTGTGGCGGAGATCTTACTGCGGACCAGAGGATCTGAAGAACGTGGCGTCGAAGAGCAAGGCTAGAACTATGAGCGAGGAGCTAGAGGCACAACCGTGGAGGTGATCACACTGAAGGGACACTCGGGCGCCGAGCAGTTGACAGCATGCTCCTTAAGAGCTCTCCTTTAACGTCTGCTCACACGCGTCGGTAGAGCCAAATTTTCCACTCTTTTTTAAACACTCGGTCGGCACTCAGTGTCCTTTCTTCTCCTTGGGCCACTCATTTTAATGGAAGGATTCCAGGGAAAGGTTTGTGCGTGTGTGGCTTTAGCGTAAAACTGTATCTGATAGCTCAGCGTGCGAAATACGAGAATGCTGACGTCACAGCCCACACTCGAAATTCGGCACTGATAGAAATAGAGCGTGGAGTGCTACTGAGTACGTACACGCACTTGTGAGTGTGCAAAGATCTTTCTGACACGGCCTCCGGGAGTAAATGCGCGGGCGGGCGTTTCCCCATCTACTGGGGAAACACAGTCATTGCAGGGAAAATGACAAAAAAATGTTTCATAATACAATTTATTCAGGTTTGGCGAGCCGGATTAAACGACCCCGTGGGCCGGATGTGGCCCGCGGGCCGGAGTTTGCCCGTGTCTGAGCTAGGGCCCTTGCAGCCATAGCCATGTTGGAATATTGGCACATTAGAGATTAATAAATTTTTCTGAATGTTTAGACCCACATCTGTCGTCCATTCTCAAGGTCTTCTTTTATTCCGAAAAGATTGCCGGTGTCTGAGCTAGGGCCCTTGCAGACCTGCGTGAAGCTGGCCCCCCACCCCACGCAAAATTTAAGCAAAATAGTCAGTTTCGTTTGTGCTTCGTTTGTGCTGGTTTGTGCAGCAAAAATTTTCGTTTGTGCTGCTATGGTTTTTTAGTTATGAACAATTCTTTTATAGGTCATCCAGAGTTCACCCAGCCCCCCATCTGCTCAAAATGAACCCAAAATGGTACCGTTCGTTTGTGCTTCGTTAGTGCTGGTTTGTGCAGCAAAAATTTTCGTTTGTGCTGCTTCCGTTTCGGAGATATTACACATTTATTTTATAGCGATGACGTCACCCAGCCCCCCATTTCGGTCCAAATGGACCCAAAATGGTACCGTTCGTTTGTGCAGGTTTGTGCAGCAAAAATTTTCGTTTGTGCTGCTTCCGTTTCGGAGATATTACACATTTATTTTATAGCGATGACGTCACCCAGCCACGGCGTGAAGCTGGCCCCCCACCCCACTCAAAATTTAAGCAAAATAGTCTGTTTTGTTTGTGCTTCGTTTGTGCTGGTTTGTGCAGCAAAAATTTTCGTTTGTGCTGCTTCCGTTTCGGAGATATTACACATTTATTTTATAGCGATGACGTCACCTGCGTGAAGCTGGCCCCCCACCCCACGCAAAATCTAAGCAAAATAGTCTGTTTCGTTTGTGCTTCGTTTGTGCTGGTTTGTGCAGCAACAATTTTCGTTTGTGCTGCTTCCGTTTCGGAGATATTACACATTTATTTTATAGCGATGACGTCACCCAGCCACCTACCTGCGTGAAGCTGGCCCCCCACCCCATGCAAAATTTAAGCAAAATAGTCTGTTTCGTTTGTGCTTCGTTTGTGCTGGTTTGTGCAGCAAAAATTTTCTTTTGTGCTGCTTCCGTTTCGTAGATATTACACATTTATTTTATAGTGATGACGTCAGGTAGCCCCGCCCCCCTGTTTACTTCCAAATGGACCCAAAATAGTGCCGTTCGTTTGTGTTTCGTTTGTGCTGGTTTGTGCTGCAAAAATGGTACAGATTGTGCCGCAAAAAAATTTGTTGGCGTTCAGTGAATCATTCAATTTGTCATTTATTTAATACTAATTTATTTTCTAGAGATGTCAAATCCTTGCTCCATGGATCGTTAATTAACCATTTGTTTGTGCCATTGCAATTTTTCATTATTAAAATCATGCATCTTCATTAACCCCCTGTCATGTATTTTATTCTTTTTCACTTGACATCATGATAACTCCTTAATTCTTACACATGTATTATCCAACTAATTACCATGCCAAGTGACCTCTGCAGGCCGGTAAGACATATTGCAACAGGGTGGCGAAAAACAAAGACGTGCAACTTTTTCAAGCGACAAATGCACAACTATCTCCGAAGATTTAATAACAGTGAGTGACAGAAAGCATGTCTGGCCATATCTTCCTGTATCAGGGTGTTATGACAGCTCCAGTGTCCCAGTCGTGCAGATGCTGTCAGAGAAGCATGATGTTAATGCTATCACACAGTGGCTGAAGGAATGGATCCATGCAGGTGCATCTGTTCCTAAAGAAGCAGTGAGTGACTTTTCTCTGGCGATTCTTGGAGCTCTAGTCAAAGCTTTTACCCCTCATCCTGATCTGAAGAGCTACATCAATGAGTGCTTTAACATTTCACGTGGGAATCAACCTGGACATCTACCCCCATGTTTTGTCAGGGTAGATGTAGCACACTGTATTAAGATGATCTGCCGATGGGACTGCCTGAAAAACAAAAGACCTCGTGTTAAGGATTTCTTTGTTAGGTCAATAGCACAGCTTCTTAAGTCACAATGTTTGCAACATGCAAAATAACTTCTTCGTGCTATCACCATTGTGGCACTGAGTGAGACAGAGGGTAATGACAATTCTGGAGCCCCTATCCCATCAGAAAAGTGCAAGAAATACTTGAGAGCGCAAATCGCAGAGGAATTTGTCCCCATTTCAGATGAGGAAGTTGAGGGACAAGAACCAGGTGATGCATTAAATCAGCACATCCAGACTAATGTCTGAGAGTGGGTGACAGAAATATGTGAGGAGAGCAGGTCACTTGCCATGGCTGATGGGGATAGAGACAACATCCACTTCCTCCCTGAGATTATTCCCCAAATAACAAGACTTGGAAGTTACTTGCCACTCTGGACAGCAATAATGGTCCCTCTCTTCAAAAGCGCCAGCATCACTGCAAGTTCCGCAGCTGTTGAAGCAGAGTTCAAAAACATAAAAAAAGGCCTTTTTAAGCATGAAAGCCTACCCATTCTTGTGGACCGGTTTGTTGCTCGTCATCTTTCCTTCATTGAGGGAAACATGCGGATTTGCTCTGCAAAACAAAAAAGTGAAAAGGATGTGTGTGATGCCGCGACTGTCAAAGAGCCTGACAATGTCTGCAGTACTTCTCAAACTGAAGTAGTAAACAAAAGGGGAAAAAAATCTCATCTTGGAGCGGAGCCAGATGCATCTACTGACAGTGCAGTTGAAAACTGGAGAGGTTTAGCGGTCCCACCGAAAAAAAGAAAGATAACTTCATATCTCTCTCCTTGTCCTGAATGGCTGCATATTGACACACAAGTGGGCTGGAAAAAAGTCAAGGTACCATTGTTGAAAAACGGGAACCATCAACAGCCTGTTAAACTTCGCACATCAAAAGTGTTTGTGCTCAATACTTGTGCATTTGATTCTGTCTTGCAATGCGTATGCTGTTCTTTCTGTGAAAGTTTTTCATTTGAAAAGACTGTTCTGAACTATGAACGTGGGAACCAATTCCTCCACCTGGTGAAAACCATCACAACACAGAGTGTGAACCCACAGACTTGTATACTCACAGAGGGCAGAACTGCTGGGGGAAATATTCAAACCTGTCCTCCTGACCTCTGGTGCTCTCCAAATTGATGCACAATGCCACATCTCCACTGTAATTGAGAGCGCAATGAGGAATATCCCAAGTGTTTATTTGATAAAACAATGCTCCTCACAGTACTGCAGTTTAAGCTAACAAGTAACAAGGCAACTTTCACTTGTTTGTCCAAACGTTGCTGTCCTGCAGACCTGTGGCATGGCTTCTCTTCAGACTGCTGCTGAAGAGGGACTCAGCCTTCCTGACTCTCTCTGCCTCAGGCCAATTGAAAATCCTTCCCAGTGTCCGTCTTCATTCAAAACACAGGACAACAATACAGGCAAGGCTCTGTGTTCAGGTAATGTTACTCACAGCTATAATCTGGGAGAGTTTGTGTGGATTGACACTGACCTTGGTAGCAGTTGCAAGGAAGTTGCCTTGCTTGAATTTCCCTCCAGTCTGGAGCTAAAAGAGAAGACCTTTACTTTGAGAGCAGTCATTGGCTTTGAACCAGTACTGACCCAGGATTCTCTCGGGCATTATGTGGCATACTGCAGGAGGACTGCATATGCCTGGGAGATCTATAATGACCTGGGAAGTGGAGTGAAAGCAGCATCAGTAAATACTAAGATCTTCCTACATGCTGTGTTCTACACAGTGCAGTGATGCATTGTTTGAATTGTTGGAAAAAAATGTTGATAATGTTCCCTTTGACAAAGAAAGTTATTTTTTCACGTTTTCAAGTTTCCTTTTCTGGCTGTCATCAACTTCACATACATGTATTAATTGTTGCATTAATGAATGTTTTGGAGCAGACATAGACTCATCAGGTATTTAGGTTGCGGTGAACCTTTTGCATGTCAGATGTAATTGAAAAAATGATCACATAGGCTTATTGAAAACAAGGAAATTAATCAATGAGCACGATACAAACATAATTACAGAAATATCCTCGTACTAAAAGCCATTCCCCGCAGTGAAAGTTTTCTGTAAGATAAAAAGAAAAGAAAAAAAAGGCTAAGAACATATTTACCTTGTATTCGTCCTGCATCAGGAGCATTCCAGGAGCTTGAAATTCGCGACAAAATACAGTGACGTGGGCTGGGTGACGTCTTCGCTATGAATTAAATGTGTAATATCTGCAAAACCGTAGCAGCACAAACGAAACCTTTTGCAGCACAAACCAGCACAAACGAAACACAAATGAACGGCACTATTTTGGGTCGTTTGGAAGTAAACAGGGGGGCGGGGCTACCTGACGTCATCGCTATAAAATAAATGTTTAATATCTACGAAACGGAAGCAGCACAAACGAAAAATTTTGCTGCACAAACCTGCACAAACGAAGCACAAACGAACGGTACCATTTTGGGTCCATTTGGACCGAAATGGGGGGCTGGGTGACGTCATCGCTATAAAATAAATGTGTAATATCTCCGAAACGGAAGCAGCACAAACGAAAAGTTTTGCTGCACAAACCAGCACTAACGAAGCACAAACGAACGGTACCATTTTGGGTCCATTTTGAGCAGATGGGGGGCTGGGTGAACTCTGGATGACCTACAAAAGAATCGTTCATAACTAAAAAACCATAGCAGCACAAACGAAACTTTTTGCTGCACAAACCTGCACAAACGAAGCACAAACGAACGGTACCATTTTGGGTCCATTTGGACCGAAATGGGGGGCTGGGTGACGTCATCGCTATAAAATAAATGTGTAATATCTCCGAAACGGAAGCAGCACAAACGAAAATTTTTGCTGCACAAACCAGCACTAACGAAGCACTAACGAACGGTACCATTTTGGGTCCATTTGGACCGAAATGGGGGGCTGGGTGACGTCATCGCTATAAAATAAATGTGTAATATCTCCGAAACGGAAGCAGCACAAACGAATATTTTTGCTGCACAAACCAGCACTAACGAAGCACAAACGAACGGTACCATTTTGGGTCCATTTGGACCGAAATGGGGGGCTGGGTGACGTCATCGCTATAAAATAAATGTGTAATATCGCCGAAACGGAAGCAGCACAAACGAAAATTTTTGCTGCACAAACCAGCACTAACGAAGCACAAACGAACGGTACCATTTTGGGTCCATTTTGAGCAGATGGGGGGCTGGGTGAACTCTGGATGACCTACAAAAGAATTGTTCATAACTAAAAAACCATAGCAGCACAAACGAACATTTTGGCTGCACAAACCTGCACAAACGAAGCACAAACGAAACAGACTATTTTGCTTAAATTTTGCGTGGGGTGGGGGGCCAGCTTCACGCAGGTGCCTTGCTGCCATAGCCATGTTGGAATATTGGCACATTAGAGATTAATACATTTTTCCGAATGTTTAGACCCACATCCGTCGTCCATTCTCAAGGTCTTCTTTTATTCCGAAAAGAGATTTTGACAGGGGAAGTCCCCGATTTTTGTAAACTATGGGCCTGTCTGAGACTGACAGGGAACATAACGGAAACAGAAATGGAATGGAGCCCATTCTACCTTCTCATATCCAAGCAAAATACCAAAAACAAGAAAACTCCACCCATGCGCACAGTAAGACTGTCCTTAGTGCATGATGTGCAGTGGATATGAAAATCCGGCTAACGAGTTTCCCCTTTTAAAATAAAAACTAAAATATTTTAACAAATTTATCTAATACAATTATGAACAACAACAAAAAACAAATGGGCACATGTTGTCTACTATACATGTGTACATTATATTCTTTCCTGAAATTAGAGTACCGTAAATTTCGGACTATAGACCGCGACTCTTTCTCAAATTTTGAACCCTGCGGCTTATAGTCCGGTGCGGCTTATATAGGATTTTTTCCGTGATTTTTGTGATGACTTGATCGCTTTTATACACTCGTAAAAGGGCTGTGGACCGCTGTTGTGCGGCACCGCTTTGCTGGGCGGAGGGATGTATGACACGGTCACTGGGGAGAAAAGTGGTGTGTTGATCGCATGTCCATCCGCCAGGCAAATAGTGCCGTAAAATCTACACAAAGATGAGACAGAACGAGATCAAGACGGACAATACTGAAAGGAAGCTTTCATACACAAACCGTCATTATGGGGGGCTTATATATGATTTTTTCCGTAGTTTTGTGACGACTTGATCACTTTTATACACTCGTAAAAAGGCTGTGGACTGCTGTTGTGCAGCACCGCTTTGCTGGGCGGAGGGATATGACATGGTCACTGGGGAGAAAAGTGGTGTGTTGATCGCATGTCCATCCGCCAGGCAAATAGTGCCGTAAAATTTACACAAAGATGAGACAGAACGAGATCAAGACGGACATTACTGAAAGGAAGCTTTTATACACAAACCATCATTATGGGGGGCTTATATATGATTATTTCCGTGATTTTTGTGATGACTTGATCACTTTTATACACTCGTAAAAAGGCTGTGGACCGCTGTTGTGCGGCACCGCTTTGCTGGGCGGAGGGATATATGGACACGGTCACTGGGGAGAAAAGTGGTGTGTTGATCGCATGTCCATCCGCCAGGCAAATAGTGCCGTATAAATCACACAAAGAAGAGACAGAACGAGATCAAGACGGACATTACTGAAAGGAAGCTTTTATACACAAACCGTCATTATGGGGGACAAAAGAAATGCATATGATGCCGCTTTTAAGCTAAAGGCAGTCGATGTTGATGACATTGTGTTGCATCACCCTTTTCTTTATTTCGTGGTCCCGTCTACTCTGGAGCTATACGTGTCGCTCGCTAGTTTAATGTAATTTAGTGCTTCGTGCATGAATAAAATTAGCATGAACAGACCCTCATCATGGAAAATGCTAGAAGAAATGCATAAAACTGACGACGAAAGAGATACTGAGAAAGTGTGTGGCAAAGGATAACTAACGCTATTCCAATCGGAAGACTTCGATGGTTTCAATGCACAGGAGGAAGATGAAGACGATGAAGCTCTTTTTTTTACTTTTACTTGTATGCTTTTTTAATCAGCCCTGTTAGTGCTGTGCTACCGTGTTGCTGCTGTGTTACCGCCGCGTCTCAGTGACTTTTACCGGTATGTTTTATTTAATCAAACCCTATTAGTGCTGTGTTACTTCCGTGTTGCTGCGGTATTACTGCCGCGTCACAGGCAGTGTTTGGAAAGAAATGTTAAGGTATGTTATTAAAACTTTAAAAAAGCTTTCTGTGTCCAGTCTTTCTTTGTTAATAACTCGCGTGCACACTTCCGTGTTGCTGCGGTACTACTGCTGCGTCACAGGCAATGTTTAGAAAGACATGTTAAAGTATGTTATTAAAACTTTAAAAAGGCTTTCTGTGTACTGTCTTTCTTTGTAAAAAACTCGTGTGCACGTGCGGCTTATAGTCCGGTGCGGCTTATATAAGAAAAAAACTAAAATATCCCCGGATTTAAGCTGGTGCGGTTTATAGTCCGGTGCGGCTTATAGTCCGGAAATTACGGTAATACAACTTTGTTGTCATTATAGTGAAATATTGATGACGAGATGCAAAGAACCAGTTAACTACTATACCACTATGTATGTAGAAATGCTAAGTTATTCTTATTCTTATTGTTATTCCTATTGCTCTTCTTCTTTCTCCTAATCTTCTTCCTCTTCTTCTTCTTCTCATTATTATTAACAAATTCACCGCCATCATTATCATTATTGTGAATAGTAAATATTTAGGAGGTTCTCAGTTTCCACTCCTTCAAATTTGTACAAAAATTGGAACTTGTCAAACTCCATCACTAACCTATGAAAATGCAGTAATAAAGTAAGAAATACAGTAAATACATGACTTGTATGAAAAACTATGAATATAAAACATGAAAAACAAAAAGTCGTAAATCGGCACAGTCATGAACCAAGGACAGTCCCTCTGTATGTTTTTTACAACCCAACAATAATTATTCAGTGACCCAATTGTGGGCTCTGGAATCTGATTATTTCCCCCGTCCCAAAACTCAACTCTGTAATTCCACTTTACA
The DNA here is from genome assembly GCF_901709675.1 of Syngnathus acus. NCBI lineage: Eukaryota > Metazoa > Chordata > Actinopteri > Syngnathiformes > Syngnathidae > Syngnathus > Syngnathus acus. The sequence continues at coordinate 21,370,321 of NC_051089.1, read as the reverse complement.
TAAATATTTAATACAGATGTTTTGGTTTTGTGCCCTGTGGTGTTGCGTGTCAAGTTTGCCATTGTTGCCATTAGAGGAGATCTGCCCACAGAATGCAGATCAAGTAGGATTAGTAGTACCTAGTTCTAATGTATGGGGATGATTTGGTAGTATCAGTTTGGTTGAGGCTGGGATTTGTTTGTTCAAAAACGTTGCGCACATAGATGTATTATCAGAGCCACTCACATTACGCGATAAATGGTTGCTTCTTTAATTCACAGCCTGTTTTCTTGTCCGTTCCATTCCCTACTCGATGCCAAGTTAAGATAATTGGAGAGTCTTTTGATTGTTTTGACTAAAACAACTGCCAAAGATCTTATATATTTTAAAGAACATAGCGGGAGTTTAAAAAAAGCAATAATAAAAAATTGGGGGTGAAACATTTTGCTATACTATTGTCACTTCCCTTAAAATACAGTATACATTACAAGACAACCAACACACTCCCTGAACCGTCACATTGTTGTGGTGGAGGGATTTTTGTGTCAATTATCCTAGGAGCTAAGCCAGGGGTGGGCAAACGTTTTGACTCGCGGGCCGAACTGGGTTCTAAATTTGGACCGGAGGGCCGAACCAGGAGCAGATGGACGTAGTGTTTGTGTGAAGTAATATAAGCGACCTGTAAAGGTCATTGCATAAAAGATTTTGGCCTTTAGTAGGTAGTAAAGCATGGATATTCCAAACAAGTTTTTTGAAAACAAATGCATTTATTAACAGCATTAAAAAAAAAAAAAATTCACTGAAAAACTGTTATCAGTGATTCTCATAAAATACGACACTATTATTATGAATAACAGTCTCCATCACTTCAGTGCCTGCAGGTCAGATTAATGAAAAATGTTTATCTTATGAGATCACATCAAACAGCAAACATTCTGACCAAATATATCATCTTGAAGAATCGGTGAAAGCATACATCCAAATAAAGTAATCAAAACGGCAACACGGTGAGGGGTATCTGAACATCAGAGCAGAGTTTTAACTCACAAACACCTGGTAACAGAGGTGAGGAAACGGGAAACACTTCCTTAAAGTAAGCCTTAAGAACTTTACAGGTTAAGATTAGTCGCAAACAGGTGGTGCATCAATGTCCTTGAGCATCCTGCATTGTTTGAAAATGAGAATGGTCGCTAGTTTCAATCCCTGCTATGTGTACAAATCATATTCAAAATGCATTTTTTTACAACAAACTTGAGAGCCTCCCCTTCATTTTCAGTGGGAACAGTGTTGTTGGTCTCCCTTTTTTGATAGTGCATCATAGTCTGGAGTAAAATTTGTTGTGGCAATTCTTAGGAGAGATCCGTTTACCTCGATCTGTGACGGGTTGATGTGGCTGAACGTCACGTCGCGTACGTCGAGCCAAATTGGCCACTCTTTTAACATTCGGCACTCACTTCTTTTCTTCGGGCCACTCATTTTAATGGAAGGATTCCAGCGGAAGGTTTGTGGGTGGCTTTAGCGTAAAACTGTATCTGAAAGCTCAGCGAGCGAATTACAAGAATGCTGTCGTCACAGCCCACGCTCTAAATTCGGGACTGATACAAATAGAGCGCGAGTGCGCCATGTCCGTACTACTGAGTACGTACGTACACGCACTTGTGAGTGTGCACCGAGCTTTCTGACACGGCTTCCGGTAGTAAATGCGCAGGCGAGTGGTTCCCCATCTACTGGGGAAACGCAGTCATTGCAGGCAAAATGACAAAAAAAAAAGTTTAATAATACAATTAATTCAGGGTTGGCGGGCCGGATTAAACGGTCCCGTGGGCCGGATGTGGCCCGCGGGCCGTAGTTTGCCCACCCCTGAGCTAAGCTGTCAGGGGCAGAGTGTCACTGCCAGGGTCTCTTATGCCAAATAAGCTAAAGGACCAAACAAAGCCAAGCTCAAATAGTCAACTTGACCCCGGATGAGTGGAAGAGAATGGATGGATGCTACAGCGGAAGTAAGATGGCGGCGCGTGCACACGCTGCGGCCTCTCTCTGTCCCGAACGGTGTTTTGTTTTGTCGTTTAATGTGGGTTTGTCCGCCAGTTTTGTGTGTTTGTCTCGTCGTACCGGGTTGTGCTTCAAGTGCGGCGGGCTGGTTCTGCTCGACATCGGCGAAAGCGAGTTTTGTGGCGATCTGAACTTTGAAGCGGGGACATTAAAGGCGCTCGGTCTGCGCCGTCCTGGATCGTCGCCGGACTCGCCTGCTATTCTTCCCCCGGTTGGGCGTCCGGGCCTGGCTGGCGGCCACCCCAGCTCGCCCGGCCGTGCCTTCCATTCTTCTGGCGGACGTTCGATCGCTGGACATCAACATGCCTGCTGAGTTTGGCGGACCGGACAGTGCGTAGCTGCTGTGCGTCTGGAGCGGATGGCGCGCTATCGGGCGGACCGGGCCATTGTACGAGGGGGAACATCACGTGGAGGTGGACTGTGCGTCTGCATCCGTGAAGAATGGTGCCGGGACTTTGTTGTGGGATGCCAGCACTGCTCGCCACTGGCGAAGTTTGTGATCTCCGGGCTGTTGGGGTCCTGAACTCTCTCCCCGTTGTTTTACTTGTGTGTTAATCGTGTGCTGTGTCTCGTCACCGTGGGATAGGGGGAACGGTATTTCGGTTTCTTTGTGTGTCCTAGCATGAAGGAATTGACAATAAAGCTGACTCTGACTCTGACTCTGACTCTGACAGATGCTGCAAACACAGTTGTCTTCGAGGGGTGTCAGAAAGGTTCCAAGACTGGTGTCAGAAAAGAAATCTTTCTAAGCCAAACTACAATTTTGACCCTTCAATGTGTGCTCGACAATAAAACAGCTCGACTTCAAAGAGATCCTGTGACGTTTGCTTTGTGCAAAGTGCGAGAAAAGCCGAGAGTTGGGACAAGGCAGCTTGTGGATGCTTCACCGTGACAAAGAACTTGCTCACATTTCCCTGAGCATTCAACAGCTCCTGACCGAGAATATCTGTGTAACAGAATAATACTGTTAATCACCATAAACAGTACCAGAAACTCAGCATTATTACAAAAAAATGGCTGCTAAATAGAATTGTTTCTATTAACACATGGAGCCCAATACTGCAAAGTTTTCTTTAGCCTGTTGCACTCGTGTTTTTTTTTACCTGCTTTTTCCTTCTATTCCACAGATTGACATGAAGAAAGACATTGAGACATTAATAGCAGAGGAAAGAGCTGACATCATTTTAAAATATGCCACGGTGAGTCTGTGCCTTAAAGTACAACAGAATGTTTTTACTTAGCTCACAATAACTATAACCCGACATTTTCTACAGTTGTAACATTCAGACAGGAAAGGTATCCGGACTATAAGCCGCTACTTTTTGCACAAGCTTTGAACCCAGCGGCTTGTAGTCCAGTGCGGCGTTGTGACAGATCAGACGGTGCAGCCAAGTCCAGAATGACAAAGACTATTGAGGATAAGGGATGGGGAATTGGAGTGCTGGAGCTCAGGCTGGAACCTGATCGGCTCACGGCGTGGGAGTTGGCTTTAGCCAACGGCTTCATGGAGGAACGCTCTCCATGACGCGCTGGGAAGCAAGTGGGCAGGAGCTGACTTGGTGGAGAGAGCAGCAAAGCGAGCGCGTAGCAAAGTGGGACGCTTGTGGTGATCGTGGTCAGGGACAGGTGAGGAGTCAGGACGGGCAGCGAGCAGAACATGGTCAATAACGGGCAGATGGTTAGGACGGCAAGCAAGACGTGGTCGATAACAAGCAGGTGGTCACGTTCGTTATTTTTGTAAATTAATATTTGGGTCTGCCATACCTTCAGTCAACAGTTTAAAATTTAAATCATCCATCCATCCATCCATCCATCCATCCCTCCATCCATCCCTCCATCCATCCATCCATCCATCCATCCATCCATCCATTTTTTCTTTATTTGGTTGCTCATTCAATTCACATCAATGTTTGAATATAGTAATTATATATTTGTAATACAGAGATTAACAACTAACCATAATATTGACCCCTCCGTGAGTCGTCACCTTATCGTGGTGGAGGGGTTTGCGTGCCCCTATGATCCTAGGAGCCATGTTGTCTGGGGCTTCATGCCCCTGGTAGGGTCACCCATGGGAAACGGGTCCTAGGTGAGGGGCCAGACAAAGCACGGCTCAAAAAGCCCCTTATGATGAAAAAGATATATGGACACAGATTTCCCTCGCCCGGACGCGGGTCACCGGGGCCCCCCTCTGGAGCCAGGCCTGGAGGCGGGGCTCGAAGGCGAGCGTCTGGTGGCCGGGCCTTCGCCCATGGGGCCCGGCCGGGCACAGCCCGAAAAGGAAATGTGGGTCCCCCTTCCCATGGGCTCACCACCTGTGGGAGGGGCCAAAGGGGTCGGGTGCAGTGCAAGCTGGGCGGCGGCCAAAGGCAGGGACCTTGGCGGTCTGATCCCCGGCTGCAGAAGCTGGCTCTTGGGACATGGAATGTCACCTCTCTGGCTGGAAAGGAGCCCGAGCTGGTGTGCGAGGCAGAAAAGTTCCGACTAGATATAGTCGGACTTGCCTCAACGCACAGTTTGGGTTCCGGTTCAAGCCCTCTCGAGAGGGGCTGGACTCTCTTCCACTCTGGAGTTGCCCACGGTGAGAGGCGTCGAGCAGGTGTGGGTATACTTATTGCCCCCCCGGCTGGGCGCCTGCACATTGGGGTTCACCCCGGTGAACGAGAGGGTAGCCTCCCTCCGCCTTCGGGTGGGGGGACGGGTCCTGACTGTTGTTTGTGTCTATGCACCAAACGGCAGCTCAGAGTACCCACCCTTCTTGGAGTCCCTGGAGGAAGTGCTGGAGAGCGCTCCTTCTGGGGACTCCATCGTTCTACTGGGTGACTTCAATGCTCACGTGGGCAATGACAGTGAGACCTGGAAGGGCATGATTGGGAGGAACGGCCCCCCCCGATCTGAACCCGAGCGGTGTTCTATTATTCCAAGATGGCGGCGTCCCAGTTGGCCGCGGCCGCTACGCGTCTCAGCAATCGACGAGGATATTCACAAAATATGTCGCCTAGGACACTACAAACAACACAAAGTTTAGTTTACCCATCCAGTAGAGTAGTGTACGATCGCCAGCGCCTGCTGGAGGTACGGTCATCGAGTGTTTTCGGACTCGTAGCCACAACTACCCTAGTCTGTTTGCGTAGCCTCGGAGTGCTTAGGGCGCTAGCCCCAGGAGCTCACGACGCAGCGGGCTCGCCGGGCAGCACACGCCGGAGGAGGAGTAAGCGTAGGCGGTGTGACCGGCGGCGAAAGCGCGGCTGTCGAGGTGGGCTAACGGCTAAGCTGAGAGCTAACCCCTACAAACCGCCGCTTCCATCCATCTTCCTCTCCAACGTCCGCTCACTGGATAATAAAATGGACCATCTAAAACTGGAACTCTCTTCAAAGAGGGAAGTTAGAAACTGCTGCGCTCTCATCCTGACGGAGACATGGCTGAACTCATCAATGCCGGACAACGCCGTTAGCCTGGAGGGGCTCGCTACATTCCGCGCCGACAGAAACAGCGAGCTAAGCGGTAAATCCCGAGGAGGTGGGCTGTGTGTCTACATCAACAACAACTGGTGCAAAAATGCTAGATCTGTCGCCAGCTTCTGCTCTTCGGACATCGAGCTTTTGACTGTTAACTGCAGACCCTTCTACCTGCCCAGAGAGTTTACTGTTGTTAGCATCACGGCTGTGTACGTGCCTCCTAGCGCTAACACTAAAGAGGCCATGAGGGTTCTCTATCGGACAATCAGTGAGCTGCAATCCACGCACACAGAGGGGGTTTTCATCATTGCTGGGGACTTCAACCAGGCTAGCATGAAGACTATTCTCCCTCATTTTTACCAACACGTGGATTTTCCAACTCGGGGAGAGAACACTCTGGACTTGGTTTACACCAATATAAAGGATGCATTCAGAGCAGCCCCCCGCCCCCACCTCGGCTCTTCAGACCACCTATCTGTTATGCTAACCCCTGCATACAGGCCCCTGCTGATCAGAGCAAAACCCACAGTGAAGCAGGTGAGGGTGTGGTCTGAGGGGGCCATGGAGGCACTCCAGGACTGCTTTGAGTGCTCTGACTGGGACATGTTCAAATCAGCAGCAACATATGACAATCAGATCAACATTGATGAGTACGCCATGACTGTGTCAGCCTACATCAACAAATGCTCCGAGGACGTCAGCACCACTAAGAACATCATCACCCGAGCCAACCAACGACCCTGGATGACTGAGGATGTACGTCATACGCTACGAGCACGGAACTCAGCCTTCAAGTCTGGCGACAAGGAGGCACTGAGGACAGCGAGAGCCAACTTGAATCGTGCCATCAGGCTAGCGAAGCGAAGCCACAGTCGGAAAATTCAGGATTTTTTCCACGACGCCAATAACACCAGGAGTATGTGGCAAGGCATACGGGCGATCACGGACTACAACTCACCCTCCCCCCCGGTGGGTGAGGTTGATGCTGACTTCCTAAATGGTCTAAATAACTTCTTTGGGCGTTTTGAGGCACTAAACAGCACTCCGGCAGTTAAAACTGTTCCCCACCAGGAAGAGGAGGCCCTCTGCCTTGACTCAGCCGACGTGTGGAAGACTCTGAGAAGAGTCAACCCACGTAAGGCCCCAGGCCCCGACAACATACCTGGGCGGGTGTTCAAGGAATGTGCAGGCCAGCTGGCTGGTGTCATCACAGACATTTTTAACATCTCGCTGGACCAAGCCAAAGTGCCAGTGTGCTTCAAGGCTGCCTCCATCATTCCGGTGCCGAAGAAACCTCAAATCACCTCATGGAATGACTACAGACCTGTGGCACTGACTCCCATCATGATGAAGTGCTTCGAAAGGCTGCTCAAAGATTACATCGTCTCCAGACTCCCCCCAACATTCGATCCGTTCCAGTTTGCCTACCGGCAGAACCGCTCCACTGAGGATGCCATCTCCTCCGTTCTTCACCTGAGCCTGGCTCACCTGGAGGAGAGGAACACCCACGTGCGGTTGCTGTTCCTGGACTTCAGCTCAGCGTTTAACACCATCATTCCACAACATCTGGTGGAAAAACTGGAACACCTGGGCTTCAGCACCCCCCTTCGGAACTGGCTGCTAGACTTCCTCACCAACAGACCTCAGTCAGTCCGGGTCGGACAGAACACCTCAGATGTCATCACCCTCAGCACAGGCTCCCCTCAGGGCTGCGTCCTGAGCCCCCTGCTGTTCACCCTGATGACACACGACTGCGCCCCCAGGTTCACCACCAATCACATCGTGAAGTTTGCAGACGACACAACGGTGGTGGGCCTCATCAGGGACAACAACGACCTGGACTACAGAGAGGAGGTGGAGCATTTGGTGGGCTGGTGCAGAGAAAATAGCCTGATCCTGAATGTGGAGAAGACGAAGGAGATCATCGTCGACTTCAGGAAGAACCAGCCTCACCACGCTCCACTGATCATCAACAGCTCAGCTGTGGAGGTGGTCAGCAGCACTAAATTCCTGGGAGTCCACATCACAGACGACCTCACCTGGACTGTGAACACCACAACACTGGTCAAGAGGGCACAGAAGCGCTTGTACTTCCTGCGGAGGATGAGGAGAGCCCACCTGCCCCCACCCATCATGAGGACGTTCTACCGAAGCACCATAGAGAGCATTCTGACAAGCTGTCTCTCGGTGTGGTGTGGAGGTTGCAGCGCCTCCGATTGGAAAGATTAAGATTAAAGATTAAAGTCCCAATGATCGTCACACACACACCTGGGTGTGGTGAAATTTGTTCTCTGCATTTAACCCATTCCCATGTGATTTTGATCCATCCCCTGGGGGAGAGGGGAGCAGTGAGCAGCAGCGGTGCCGCGCTCGGGAATCAGTTGGTGATCTAACCCCCCAATTCCAACCCTTAATGCTGAGTGCCAAGCAGGGAGGCAATGGGTCCCATTTTTATAGTCTTTGGTATGACCCGGCCGGGGTTTGAACCCACAACCTTCCAGTCTCAGGGCGGACACTCTACCACTAGGCCACTGAGCTGCACCTGAGGAGAGTGGTGAGGACAGCAGAGAGGATCATCGGGGCTCCTCTTCCCTCCATTCAGGATTTGTCATCCCAGCGCTGCGTGTCCCAAGCCCGAAATATTATCAGTGACCCATCACACCCCCACCATGGACTGTTCTCCCTGCTGCCCTCTGGGAAGAGGTTTCGCAGCATCCGCTGCAGGTCCACCAGGTTCTGCAATAGTTTTTTCCCTGCTGTCGTCAGACTGTTGAACATTCAAACGTAGCATTCCTCTGCACACTTGTAAATACTGCTTTTGTCTCCTGCACTGTTCACATACTTTATCACTGCTGCACTTTGTACTTTATAATTATCTTATTTCATATTTTTATATAGAATGTCACTTTTTTTAACCAGCCGAAATACCTCTACATTGTTGAAAGCCGTATGCAACGAAATTTCGTTTTGTACACACCTAGTGTTGACAAAATGACAATAAAGTTCTGTCTAAGTCTAAGTCTAAGTCTATTGGACTTCTGTGCTCGACACGGATTTCTATAATGAACACCATGTTCAACCATAAGGGTGTCCATGTGTGCACTTGGCACCAGGACACCCTAGGCCGCAGTTCGATGATCGACTTTGTAGTCGTGTCATCGGATTTGCGGCCGGATGTTTTGGACACTCGGGCGAAGAGAGGGGCGGAGCTGTCAACTGATCACCACCTGGTGGTGGGTTGGCTCCGATGGTGGGGGAAGATGCCGGTCCGACCTGGCAGACCCAAACGCTCTGTGAGGGTCTGCTGGGAACGTCTGGCGGAATCCCCTGTCAGGAAGAGCTTCAACTCCCACCTCCGGCAGAGCTTTTCCCACGTCCCGGGGGAGGCGGGTACATTGAGTCCGAGTGGACCTTGTTCCGCGCCTCCATTTTTGAGGCGGCCGACCGGAGCTGTGGCCGGAAGGTCATTGGTGCCTGTCGTGGCGGCAATCCCTGAACCCGCTGGTGGACACCGGCGGTAAGGGATGCCGTCAAGCTGAAGAAGGAGTCCTATCGGGCCGTTTTGGCCTGCGGGACTCCTGAGGCAGCTGACAGGTACCGGATGGCCAAGCGGAACGCGGCTTCGGCGGTTGCTGAGGCAAAAACCCGGACGTGGGAGGAGTTTGGCGAGGCCATGGAGAATGACTTCCGGACGGCTTCGAGGAAATTCTGGTCCACCATCCGGCGTCTCAGGAGGGGGAAGCAGTGCAACGTCAACACTGTTTACAGTGGAGATGGCGTGCTGCTGACCTCGACTCGGGACGTCTTAGAGACTTAGACTTAGACAAACTTTGTCATTTTGTCAACACTGGGTGTACACAAAACGAAATTACGTTGCATGCGGCTTTCAACAATGTAGTGGTATAGCGGCTGGTTAAAAAGTGACATTCTATATAAAAATATGAAATAAGATAAGTATAAAGTACAAAGTGCAGCAGTGATAAAGTATGTAAACAGTGCAGGAGACAAAAACAGTATTTACAAGTGTGCAGAGGAATGCTACGTTTGAATGTTCAACAGTATGACGACAGCAGGGAAAAAACTATTGCAGAACCTGGTGGACCTGCAGCGGATGCTGCGAAACCTCTTCCCAGAGGGCAGCAGGGAGAACAGTCCATGGTGGGGGTGTGATGGGTCACTGATAATATTACGGGCTCGGGACACGCAGCGCTGGGATGACAAGTCCTGAATGGAGGGAAGAGGAGCCCCGATGATCCTCTCTGCTGTCCTCACCACTCTCCTCAGGTTCTTCCAATCGGAGGCGCTGCAACCTCCACAACACACCGAGAGACAGCTTGTCAGAATGCTCTCTATGGTGCTTCGGTAGAACGTCCTCATGATGGGTGGGGGCAGGTGGGCTCTCCTCATCCTCCGCAGGAAGTACAAGCGCTTCTGTGCCCTCTTGACCAGTGTTGTGGTGTTCACAGTCCAGGTGAGGTCGTCTGTGATGTGGACCCCCAGGAATTTAGTGCTGCTGACCACCTCCACAGCTGAGCTGTCGATGATCAGTGGAGCGTGGTGAGGCTGGTTCTTCCTGAAGTCGACGATGATCTCCTTCGTCTTCTCCACATTCAGGATCAGGCTATTGTCTCTGCACCAGCCCACCAACTGCTCCACCTCCTCTCTGTAGTCCAGGTCGTTGTTGTCCCTGATGAGGCCCACCACCGTTGTGTCGTCTGCAAACTTCACGATGTGATTGGTGGTGAACCTGGGGGCGCAGTCGTGTGTCATCAGGGTGAACAGTAGGGGGCTCAGGACGCAGCCCTGAGGGGAGCCTGTGCTGAGGGTGATGACATCTGAGGTGTTCTGTCCGACCCGGACTGACTGAGGTCTGTTGGTGAGGAAGTCTAGCAGCCAGTTTCGAAGGGGGGTGCTGAAGCCCAGGTGTTCCAGTTTTTTCACCAGATGCTGTGGAATGATGGTGTTATTCAAGTATTCAAGATGGCGGCGCCCCAGTTGGCCGCGGCCGCTACGGGTCTCAACAACCGACGAGTATTTTCACAAAATATGTCGCCTAGGACACTACAAACAACATAAAGTTTAGTTTATCCATCCAGTAGATTAGTGTATGATCGCCAGCGCCTGCTGGAGGTACGGTCATCAAGTGTTTTCGGACTCGTAGCCACAACTACCCTAGTCTGTTAACGTAGCCTCGGAGTGCTTAGGGCGCTAGCCCCAGAAGCTCACGATGCAGCGGGCTCGCCGGGCAGCACACGCCGGAGCAGGAGTAAGCGTAGGCGGTGTGACCGGCGGCGAAAGCGCGGCTGTCGAGGTGGGCTAACGGCTAAGCTTAAAGCTAACCCCTACAAACCGCCGCTTCCATCCATCTTCCTCTCCAACGTCCGCTCACTGGATAATAAAATGGACCATCTACAACTGGAACTCTCTTCAAAGAGGGAGGCTAGAAACTGCTGCGCTCTCATCCTGACGGAGACATGGCTGAACTCATCAATACCGGACAACGCCGTTAGCCTGGAGGGGCTCGCTACATTCCGCGCCGACAGAAACAGCGAGCTAAGCGGTAAATCCCGAGGAGGTGGGCTGTGTGTCTACATCAACAACAACTGGTGCAAAAATGCTAGATCTGTCGCCAGCTTCTGCTCTTCGGACATCGAGCTTTTGACTGTTAACTGCAGACCCTTCTACCTGCCCAGAGAGTTTACTGTTGTTCGCATCACGGCTGTGTATGTGCCTCCTAGCGCTAATACTAAAGAGGCCATGAGTGTTCTCTATCGGACAATCAGTGAGCTGCAATCCACGCACACAGAGGGTGTTTTCATCATTGCTGGGGACTTCAACCAGGCTAACATGAAGACTATTCTCCCTCATTTTTACCAACACGTGGATTTTCCAACTCGGGGAGAGAACACTCTGGACTTGGTTTACACCAATATAAAGGATGCATTCAGAGCAGCCCCCCGCCCCCACCTCGGCTCTTCAGACCACCTATCTGTTATGCTAATCCCTGCATACAGGCCCCTGCTGATCAGAGCAAAACCCACAGTGAAGCAGGTGAGGGTGTGGTCTGAGGGGGCCATGGAGGCACTCCAGGACTGCTTTGAGTGCTCTGACTGGGACATGTTCAAATCAGCAGCAACACATGACAATCAGATCGACATTGATGAGTACGCCATGACTGTGTCAGCCTACATCAACAAATGCTCCGAGGACATCAGCACCACTAAGAACATCATCACCCGAGCCAACCAACGACCCTGGATGACTGAGGAGGTACGTCATACGCTACGAGCACGGAACTCAGCCTTCAAGTCTGGCGACAAGGAGGCACTGAGGACAGCGAGAGCCAACTTGAACCGTGCCATCAGGCTAGCGAAGCGAAGCCACAGTCGAAAAATTCAGGATTTTTTCCACGACGCCAATAACACCAGGAGTATGTGGCAAGGCATACGGGCGATCACGGACTACAACTTACCCTCCCCCCCCGGTGGGTGAGGTTGATGCTGACTTCCTAAATGGTCTAAATAACTTGTACTTCCTGCGGAGGATGAGGAGAGCCCACCTGCCCCCACCCATCATGAGGACGTTCTACCGAAGCACCATAGAGAGCATTCTGACAAGCTGTCTCTCGGTGTGGTGTGGAGGCAACTGGGGCGCCGTCGTGTGTCGGTGGGGAGAATACTTCGAAGACCTCCTCAATTCCACCGACACGCCTTCCATTGTGGAAGCAGGGCCTGGGGACTCTGAGGCGGACTCTCCAATCTCTGGGGTTGAAGTCACTGAGGTAGTTAAACAACTCCTCGGTGGCAAGGCCCCGGGGGTGGATGAAATCCGCCCGGATTTCTTAAGGGCTCTGGATGTTGTGGGGCTGTCATGGCTGACACGTCTCTACAACATCGCGTGGACATCGGGGACAGTGCCTCTGGATTGGCAGACTGGGGTGGTGGTTCCCCTCTTTAAGAAGGGGGACCGGAGGGTGTGTTCCAATTACAGGGGAATTACACTCCTCAGCCTCCCTGGTAAGGTCTATTCAGGGGTGCTGGAGAGGAGGGTCCGTCGGGAGGTCGAACCTCGGATTCAGGAGGAACAGTGTGGCTTTCGTCCTGGCCGTGGAACAGTGGACCAGCTCTTCACCCTCAGCAGGATCCTCGAGGGTGCATGGGAGTTCGCCCAACCAGTCCACATGTGTTTTGTGGACTTGGAGAAGGCGTTCGACCGTGTCCCTCGGGAGGTTCTGTGGGGGGTGCTTCGGGAGTACGGGGTACCGAGCCAACTGATAAGGGCGGTTCGGTCCCTGTATCACCGATGCCAGAGTTTGGTCCGCATTTCCGGCAGTAAGTCGGATTCGTTCCCAGTGAGGGTTGGACTCCGCCAAGGCTGCCCTTTGTCACCGATTCTGTTCATAATTTTTATGGACAGAATTTCTAGGCGCAGCCGAGGCGTTGAGGGTGTCCGGTTTGGGGACCTCAGCATCGCGTCTCTGCTTTTTGCAGACGACGTGGTGCTGTTGGCTTCTTCAGGCCGTGATCTCCAGCTCTCACTTGAGCGGTTCGCAGCCGAGTGTGAAGCGGTCGGGATGAGGGTCAGCACCTCCAAATCCGAGTCCATGGTCCTCGATCGGAAAAGGGTGGAATGCCCTCTCCGGATCGGGGAGGAGATCCTGCCCCAAGTGGAGGAGTTTAAGTATCTTGGGGTCTTGTTCACGAGTGAGGGGAGGATGGAGCGCGAGATCGACAGGCGGATCGATGCAGCGTCGGCAGTAATGCGGACTCTGTACCGGTCCGTCGTGGTAAAGAGAGAGCTGAGCCAAAAGGCAAAGCTCTCAATTTACCGGTCGATTTACGCTCCTACCCTCACCTATGGTCACGAGCTATGGGTCGTGACCGAAAGAACGAGATCCCGGATACAAGCGGCCGAAATGAGTTTTTCTCCGCAGGATGTCCGGGCTCTCCCTTAGAGATAGGGTGAGAAGTTCGGTCATCCGGGAGAGACTCGGAGTAGAGTCGCTGCTCCTCCACGTTGAGAGGAGCCAGATGAGGTGGCTCGGGCATCTCATCAGGATGCCTCCTGGACGCCTCCCTGGGGAGGTGTTCCGGGCATGTCCCACCGGTAGGAAACCCCGGGGACGACCCAGGACGCGCTGGAGAGACTATGTCTCTCAGCTGGCCTGGGAACGCCTTGGGATCCCCCGGGATGAGCTAGATGAAGTGGCTGGGGAGAGGGAAGTCTGGGAGTCCCTCCTGAAGCTGCTGCCCCCGCGACCCGACCCCGGATAAGCGGAAGAAGATGGATGGATGGATGGATAATATTGAGATGTTCATTTTAATCTAGAAAATGTACCCTAGGAAGATCTCTACCAATAGAGAGGAAAAGTAAAAATATTTTTATATGTTGTTCTTTTATAAATGATTATTTTTATTATTATTATTTATCAAAACATGCACTGTCTTAGGGAGGGAATACCCCCAGCCAAACTATTAAAAAAAACTGCGACTTATAGTCCGGAAAACACGGTATTTTGCTTTGTGTTACTCTAGGACAGTGGTTCCCAAAGTGGGCGGTACTGCCCCCCTGGGGGCGGTGGAAAGATCTGGGGGGGCGGTGAGGAAGAAAGGGGCGGTAGGGGGGCGGCAGTCGATTTGTACACAACACGCCGCTCTGGCCCAGTCAGATCCGACAGCATAGACTACAAAAGCAAAAGCTCAGGTTTGTAATTTCAAGCTTGTAATGTTCAGAATTTTATCTTATAATAAAAACCGCATTCTGGCGGTCAACATCATCTTGAGTTCAAGTCAACAAGAAATTGGGGACTCGCCAGAACGCGCCGTGTTGTGTTGTGTTGAGCTGGTTAGGGCAGTGGTCCCCAACCACGGGGCCGCGGACCGGTACCGGTCCGTGGGTCACTTGGTACCGGGCCGCCAAGCCGCACAGAATTTTTTTTTTTATCGACGATCAATTAATTCAGGTCAAGACACTCGTCCCGGTCACGTGACATGTTTCCCCAGTCGAGCCCGCAAAGCTAATATGTGGCGACAGGCTAACTAACCAGGCAGTGAAGCATTCAAAACTGCTTCAACACATGGAGACCAAGCATCCTGCAATAAAAGACAAACCTTAAATCACTTCGGGTGTCATTGTCTCCGATTACGTCTAGATGGGACCGGCTCGTTTCTGAGAAACAAACTCAGTGCTCCCACTAATTCAACGTAATGGTAATGATATTATAAATGTATTATTTATTTATTTATATAAATGTATTATTTATTTATATAAATGCCGGTCCGCGAAAATATTTCTGACATGTAACCGGTCCGTGGCGCAAAAAAGGTTGGGGACCACTGCCTTAGATCACGTCCGCCACCATTTTATGTGAGTAAATGGAAGAAAATGAATACATGAGAGGGTAAACTTGCTTTTCATACCTTCAATGTTGTCATTTTTGTCTTTAAGTAGGCCTATTTATGAAATTTAGTAGAACGGGGCTTCAGTGCAGTCACCTTGCTTCTTTCCAAGCAAAGAAACCGACTGAAAATTACTGACCGCGGGGATCTACGACTTCTTAGTGAGTTCCAGCCTGATGTTGAGAAGCTTATGTCCCTGCACCAAGCACATCCATCCCATTAATATTACGTGAGACAATGAAGGTTACTGATGGAATGTTTATTTACGATTCTATGTTGCTGAAACAGTTAAAACTGCTAAAAAATAAATTGGTTTACTAAATACTAAATTGGGTTTTATTTGTGAAATACACATTTGTGTTTAACCTTTCTCTTTTCAAATTGCAGCAAACCAAATATCAAGAAAGAGGTGTTTGTTTCCATATGTGCCTTAGGGGGGGGGGGGCGCTAGGAATTCACTGGGGAGCCAAAGGGGGCGCCAGCCTGCAAAGGTTTGGGAACCACTGCTCTAGGATGAAAACATAAACTAGTGTGGGTGTGCGCAGGTCGATGAATTCGTGTTGCCAAAGGCATTTACAGTGGCTGTGCATGTGATGGGGGGAATGAGGACCAATTCTATTCGTTAAAATGAAGTATGAAACAGCTCTAAATTGTCAACAAGATAAAGCAACCTTATTGAAATGTTTTCAGACTATACTGGTTGAGTGGAAATGTTTGAAGAAATGCTGAACAGTGGCCATAAACTCATTCTTTTCATCAGTCACCCAGAACGACATCAGTGTCTTGTAGATTTTTGAGGATAGATTGACAGGTAGACATGGATAAATGAATACTTTTTGTACATTAATAAAGGTTGTTGTTAAAGCAGAATTGCTCATCGAGTTAGTTGGTAACTTTATAGAGGCTAATGTGGAGATGGAAGATGGACAGTGAGGTTAAATTTTGCTCAATGTCTGAGAGGTGGGGTGTGCAGTGGACGGGTGAACTCTGTCTAGCCTTAGCAACAGCTGTGACACTGATTGACATTCCCATATTCCGGGCTAAATTCTCAGTGGGAGAGACTCGTGCATTCTAATGAAGGTTTGTAGTTGGATCATAGCTGGAACAAAATAAAACTCACAGCATGATAGTGTTGAATAAACTGCTTACCCTGTTTTGCATGTCTCCCTGCTCATTAGATACCTTTAACACAATTAAAATACTCTTAGCAAAACTGAAAAGGAATGTAGGTAATGTATTTTATTTCAGCCAGTTTCGGTATTGAATGCGCAAACACTGTAAGACTATTATTGTAAGGCAAGCCCCATTCTCTTCTTTAATGCATATTTCTGATTCATAGAATGTGTTTGGCATTGTTTTATAGAATTAGGCATGCCCAGAAATGCACAATCAAGACTTTGAACAATATTCTGTATGTCCTTTTTAAAAATTATTATCAGAGGTGCAACTAAACATTTTAGCAGGGTTCTCAAACAAGCACCAGAGATTGTTGTTTGGTGCTCATATTTTACCTGACCCATTGACCTTTATGGATGAACTTAGAGACTTACATCACACCTGGGCAAGGTTTATGTGTGGATATTCAATTTTGATATAAGTGAATATATGTTTCACATATTAACTATGGCATCTTATTAAGACAATTTACTATTTGATTAAAAGAAGACATTAAATTCATATTTGGCACACTTGAGTTTCCTGGCCCGTTCAAAAACTTAAAGCGTATGTAAAGGCACCTTTAACATGTTTTAAAAACCACTCAGAATGTTCGATTATATTCACCTGTATCCAAATAATATTATAGCATTTGAAATAAAATTGCATTCGTGAGACAAACGCAGTCAATTTGTGTGTATTTCTTGATCTTTCCTGCCCCTGTCATGAACCGCGCCATTCTGGATCACATGGTACCGTGACGTAGATGATAGGACTCCCTCCATTGTTTACCGATTGATAGCGCGGAGATCCATACAATTTCCTGGTGTTTTGTCTCCAATACTTCACATATAAGCATAATAGAGACAACGGAGCCCCCCCAAGTTCACCCACCCCCCCTCGAAAGTGCCAAGACAGAGCCGTGCAATTGCCAAAAGGGAGATTCTTGGGGTATGAAAATAATAATAATAATAATAATAATAAAATGTTACCTTTATGTTATTTGAAAAATAAAAACGTTTAGGCTTATAACTATAGGTGTAACTTCGGTAGTAACATACTGTGTGCAAAGGGGAAATAAGAATTATCACACCAAAGTAATAATCGTTCATGGGTTTTCCCAGTCCTAAAAATTAATTTTCCTACTGTTTTCTACCCTATAAAAAATATGTTGCCGAATATATTATTAAAATAAATTTTCTTTGCAACTTTCTTAGAATTTATTAAATTGGACACCCAAAACAATATCAGTATATAGCCATTGATTTTGTCCCGATCCGTCTGTACCTTCCGCGCCTTCGTTTTGCAATGCATCAGTCGCTGGGGTACTTCTCACTGGTTCAAATCGGTAGCCTTGTACCCCAAGAAAGAAATCATACTTTTCTTCATTTTCGTCAGAAGGTGAAGAATCATTTGAGGGAGATTCGTCAGACGACATCGCTTCGCTATTTGTAAATAAAACAAAACAAAACAAAAACGACATCGCTTCCACTTCTGTATCCGCCATTATGCTTACATGGGCTAAGTAACTCGGCAACGCTCGGCCTCCTATAATCGACGTCACAGTCACTTCGGCAATTTCCGGGATGATCACATACAAACCGTTGATTTTTCATCGATTACTCCTCATTTCGCAATTTTATTCAAAAATTAACAACAGTTTCCAAAAATACACGTCCATCTTTATCAAATACATTTTTGGACCCCATAGTGTCTTTACATGCCCTTTAATTGACCACCTCTGACTTGGAGTATGGGACCCTGTGATCAGATAGCTTGGCAATGTTCTCTTGGGTTGCTGTCTTTTTTTTGCACCATGAACATATTTTGACAGACGGTTGAAGTGGTCCTCCAGTGACGGGTTTGGCCACTGTCTTGCATTGAATGCATCCTAGTCAAGCCAGCTATGACAACGGTTGTGCATAGGCTTCTATGGAAAGCACCGCGAGGGTCACATGGATATCAATGACTTACCTTGCATTTATTTTGAAGTTTGTTAGTTTGAAGTGCAAACATTTTGAAGTTGCCCCTTGGAGTGAATAGTTGAGGTGGCTGAATTGACTTTGAATCGATGCTGGCCTGATATTCTTAGTAAAAAGTGCAGTGACGGATTTATCATCATCATCATTATCATCATCATCATATTACCATAACAAAGATTTCCACTTTTTGACGGACCTAGAGAGTGATTGTGTATGCACTTGACATCAAGTTTCATTTTGACAATCGAAGGTTTACTGATTGTAAACCAATGTATTTTTTATCTTCTCAAAATGAAAACGGATTCATGATGCAACACTGCCAGATGGAATGGGAATTATTATTAAGGCGCTTGTAGCCTTGAGTTTATTCAATGACGTTGACCCATAATTCTTACCTTCTCAGTTGTACTGTTTGGTTTGGGTTGGGTTGGAGTCTGCAAATTCCATGTTCTCCAACACTCCCCAGCCATCAGATAATTGGCTTGATTTGACCCCCAACACCCAGTTCAACACACCCACTGAATTATTTTTCATCCTGAGATAACCTTTACCTATTGGTACTGATTATATCTCCAGGGCAGACAGGGTGGGGTCAAGATTGACCCCTGGGAAGATGCTGACTACAGCGTCTATAAAGTCATTGATCGCCTCGGGTTCATGCAGTAAGTCGATTCTTGATCTTTTTGACGAGTTTATAAATGTATTGTAGAAGTAATACTATTTTCTTCCTGTTAATTATTTTATTTATTTATTCATTTTCCAGTGACGATGAGCTGCCTGCACCAACTGCTCATGAAGAAAAGGTACGTTATGCACGTGTAAAGTTATCAGAACAAGGTGAAGTTGAAGTGTTCTCGGATCCCATTCACTAAAGTCACGTATTACCTGCACCAATAATTACACGTGATTCCATTAGGCTAAAGTCTTATCCAATTGACAGGTGCGCCAGATTCACCAGTTTTTACACTTGAGCGCATCTACACCTTCAAAAAATATAAAGCCCATAGTGTCAGAAAGGAACATAGTAACTGAGGCTGTGTGTAAGTGATGTGTGAAGTTTATCACACATTCCTCACACTCAATTGTTTATTTCATTGTTCGTTTTTCCACAGTTGAAGCAACTAGCGGTAGTGAGAGCAGAGAAGTGGTTGAAGATGGTGAAGAAGTGGGATAAATACAAAAACAGTGACAGAGTAAGTAGCAGCCAAATGAAATGTAAAAATAGTCTGTCTATCCCGAATGATAATAAATGGGCTGACATTATTGAGTCCCGTATTTTTCGGACTAAAAGTCGCTCCGGAATATAGGTCGCATTAGCCATAAAATGCACAATAACGTGGAAAAAAAAATATAAGTCGCTCCGGAGTATAAGTCGCATTTTGGGGGAAATTTATTCGACAAAATCCAACAGCAAGAACAGACATGAACGAGCAACAACAGGCTAAACGATAGGTATGCTAACGTGACATAAACAGAAACGAAGAGCTGAGAACGGGCCTGACGTAACATTCAGAGTTATTCAAATAACTATTACATAAATAACACGTTTATAAAACCATCTGTGTCACTCCAATTCATTAAATCCATCGATCGTCCTTTATGTCAACAATGGGTGCGCGCCGCTGACGGCGCTTGCACTTCAAAATATTCCACAGGCCCATATAACGATATATAAATTATATATCAAATAACTATTATATAAGTAATAATATTATCAAACCATCTGTGTCACTCCAAATCATTCAATCCATCGATCAAATTCCTCATCCTTTGTCAACAAAGCCGCCCGTGCGCCCTGATGTCAGCCTCGTCGTTATTCCACAGATCTAGTATATAACTATATTGTAGCGTTAACAAAGTACAAGGACCCAAGCACCGGCGTGGACGTCCAGGCGTGTGGCGGCGTGGACTTCCATCCCCAGAGGTGGCACTTCCAGCCACGGAGGTGGAAGAGAGCTCCATAGAATAGGACCGGGCCCCATCCACCGTCCCCGGACAGCCACCCGGCCGAGCGCCGGCCCTCGACTTCCATCCACGGAGGTGAAAGAGAGCTCCCTAGAGTAGGACCGGGCGTGCGTAAAAGCCATGTCCGAGCCCCATCCACCATCCCCGGACAGCCACCCGACCGAGCACCGGCCCCAGACTTCCATCCACGGAGGTGAAAGAGAGCTCCGTAGAGTAGGACCGGGCGTGCGTAAAAGCCATAATAGTTTTTCAAACCTTCTGTGTCACTCCAAATCCTTAAATCCTTCAAACTCTTCGTCCTCCGTTTCACTTACAAACAAAGCCGCTAATGATGCCAGTAGTAGTCCATCATGATGAAGTGCTTCGAAAGGCTGCTCAAAGAACACATCGTCTCCAGACTCCCCCCAACATTCGACCCGTTCCAGTTTGCCTATCGGCAGAACCGCTCTACTGAGGATGCCATCTCCTCCGTTCTTCTCCTGAGCCTGGCTCACCTGGAGAAGAGGAACACCCACGTGCGGTTGCTGTTCCTGGACTTCAGCTCAGCGTTTAACACCATCATTCCACAGCATCTGGTGGAAAAACTGGAACACCTGGGCTTCAGCACCCCCCTTCGAAATTGGCTGCTAGACTCTCTCACCAACAGACCTCAGTCAGTCCGGGTTGGACAGAACACCTCAGATGTCATCACCCTCAGCACAGGCTCCCCTCAGGGCTGCGTCCTGAGCCCCCTGCTGTTCACCCTGATGACACACGACTGCGCCTCCAGGTACACCACCAATCACATCGTGAAGTTTGCAGACGACACAACGGTGGTGGGCCTCATCAGTGACAACAACGACCTGGACTACAGAGAGGAGGTGGAGCAGTTGGTGGGCTGGTGCAGAGACAATAGCCTGATCCTGAATGTGGAGAAGACGAAGGAGATCATCGTCGACTTCAGGAAGAACCAGCCTCACCACGCTCCACTGATCATCGACAGCTCAGCTGTGGAGGTGGTCAGCAGCACTAAATTCCTGGGGGTCCACATCACAGACGACCTCACCTGGACTGTGAACACCACAACACTGGTCAAGAGGGCACAGAAGCGCTTGTACTTCCTGCGGAGGATGAGGAGAGCCCACCTGCCCCCACCCATCATGAGGACGTTCTACCGAAGCACCATAGAGAGCATTCTGACAAGCTGTCTCTCAGTGTGGTGTGGAGGTTGCAGCGCCTCCGATTGAAAGAACCTGAGGAGAGTGGTGAGGACAGCAGAGAGATCGGGGCCCCTCTCCCCTCCATTCAGGACTTGTCATCCCAGCGCTGCGTGTCCCGAGCCCGTAATATTATCAGTGACCCATCACACCCCCACCATGGACTGTTCTCCCTGCTGCCCTCTGGGAAGAGGTTTCGCAGCATCCGCTGCAGGTCCACCAGGTTCTGCAATAGTTTTTTCCCTGCTGTCGTCAGACTGTTGAACATTCAAACTTAGCATTCCTCTGCACACTTGTAAATACTGTTTTTGTCTCCTGCACTGTTTACATACTTTATCACTGCTGCACTTTGTACTTTATACTTATCTTATTTCATATTTTTATATAGAATGTCACTTTTTAACCAGCCGCAATATCACTACTTTGTTGAAAGCCATATGCAACGAAATTTCGTTTTGTGTACACCCAGTGTTGACAAAATGACAATAAAGTTTGTCTAAGTCTAAGTCTCTAAGTACGTGGGGCCCTTCGTCATCTTCGTCATCCCGTGATCGAATCTTTGTCCTTTATGTAAACAACCGCCGCGCCACTGACGTCACTTGAAATTCAAATTACAGTAATCCCTTGCTACATCGCGGTTCGTTTATCGCGGTTTCACATTTTTTATTTTTTTATTTTTTTAAATTTATGAAAATATTCACGTATAAGTCGGTCCTCAGTATAAGTCGCCCCCCCACCCAAACTATGAAAGAAAACGCGACTTATAGTCCGAAAAATACGGTACTACAAAAGAGCCAGCTGTCAAATGCTAATTTTCATGGTAATGTTTTTGATGTTTTGTGATATTTGCAATAAGCTGTTTCTAAACTCTGATACCCACAGATGCCTTAATGCATCTGAAAATTGCTTAAATTTTGTTGCATCAAAATATTGACAGTTTTATTATTATTATTATTATCATTATTATTATTATTATTATTATTATTATTATTATTATTATACCATGCCTGACTAAAATTTCTGGTTTTGTATTTGCCACATTTGTACCTCCCTCTGCTCGACTTCATGTTGTCAGATGGTTAAACGGGTGTACAAAGGCATCCCTGTGCAGCTTAGAGGTCGTGTCTGGTGTCTGCTGTTGGATGTGGAGGACATCAAGAAGCTCAATGAGGGTAAATATGAGGTAAACACAAGAATACTTATTCACGATGCCAGCATTGTTTTCCGGGACTTGTCTCAGGCCTTTCACGTATTAACAGCAATTCAGACAATACCATGTCCACTGTCATTGCTGCAAAGCTGGTATGGGACAAATTGGGAAATGAAATACCATACTGTATGCTCTTAAGCTTTTAGTTATCTCATGAAGCTATGAATGCAGCTTTTGCTTACATATTTTTTTTCCTGCATAAAGCAATTGGAATCATCATACTTTCATTGAATTTTGTTTTTCATAAACATAGTACATATGAGTATCTTAACCTGACTATAATGTCTTGATGTCCTAGAAAATGAAGGAGCAAGCCAAACTCTACTCATCTGAGATCAAACTGATTGACCTTGACATCAACAGGACCTTCCGCAATCATGTCATGTTCATGGATCGATTTGGAGTCAAGTAAGTATTCAAATCATCATAAAAGACAAAAAAAAAGGACAACCTCAAAAGACCAAACAACCGACCAACCTGCGATTGGCTGGCAATGGGTTCAGGACACGCCCGTGACCTCCATGGGGACAAGCGGTACAGACAACGGATGGCTGGATGGATGGATGGATGGATGGATGGATGGAATATATACGTACATATTTGAGAGCTGATTGAGGATCTTAATCTTATCAATTGATTTAAATTGGGTTAGATGTCATTACATCATGAAATCAGGGAGCGTTTTTCTTACCCATTGCGTTTGCGACCTCAGTGTGGACTAAGTCCAGGCTATGTTTTGGATGGGTTTCACTGGAATTTAGTGTTCTACATTGTGATGTCATTGTCATAGATCACAGGCCTATTTTGGAAGAGGCACTGGAAAGTATGGAGCAATCTCTTTACCTAACTGCAAAATGTATATTTGAAGATAAAGTGTTGGCGAGTTTGAGCTCCATTTTATTAAGAAATTTCTGCAGCCACTGTGTAGTTGATCGCTCATTTCGCCTCACTGTGGGCGAGGGTCTGTCTAATGTTTTGGTTTATGATTTAGAATGTATACATTGTAGATGTTGTGTTGTTGCATCTGTTATGCAAAACAATGACTTGAACAGTGTTGTAAGCTTCTGTAGAAGGAACATTGGCTTGCAACCACAAATTATTTCTGATTATGACTAAAGTCAACGGAAGCAGAAAATACTAAGTATGAAGAAAATAAAATGATTGAAAACCCATTGAGCACATGTCGCTTTAGAAAGTTTTTGTTAATGTTTCAATGAAATTGGATGTGTTAGGGTGGTGCTCACTCTACCTTATTTTGCAAAAGCCACACGGGACACAAGTAAGTCCTTTTAGACACCTGCAGGTGGAGAGTCCATTCGTCGCTGTGCGTACAGCGATGATCGAATGAGGTCTGACTCAGGCCTCATGCAGGAGCATATTTATTGAGAGAAACAGAGTGGGGGTGAGAGTGGGGGTGAGAGTGGACAGGATGGGGTTGAAGCCCCTGGCCTGCTGATCAAAGCATAGCAGGGGGGCTTTTACGACGTGTAAACAAAACAACTTTGATTGCTTCCTCTGCAGCTAGTCAATCAGTTCAAAAGATCTTAGCACTTTGTTCTACTACTTTTGTTAAGACAGGACAAGCTAGGTAAATTATTCCAGGTTACATTCCAACATAATCATACGATGAAGATAATCTGTAAACCCTAACAGGATGGATTACCTAAGAGGTATTTCCAAAGTATTACCTATTTTTAAACAGTGGTATTTCTGAGGATGAAAACAAACTGTTTTGACATGCAGGTCAACCTCTGAAATGTATATGTCCAACTGTTGTAATCAAATTTAGTAAATTCTTGGTACAGTGACCCTGAGTGTACTGAATAGTGCTTTAAATAAAATACACAAATTATTATTGTTAACTGTTTCATTGGTAGGAAGCGTGATTCCAAGACACACATCATCTTAGCTTATTTTAGTCACGAGTAATTAGGACATTTGATGTTACTGCTATTTGTATGTTTGAAAGATGTGTAGGGTTCTAGACCATGGGCACAAGCATATTAAGTGAACAGAACAATAGTAACGTGGAAATAATTTACTCATTTTCTGACATTGTTACTTTGAACCTTTTTTTGCAGACAGCAGTCTCTCTTCAATGTTCTGTCGGCGTATTCAGCCTACAACACAGTGAGTGACGGTTTTGCCTCCATCACAAAACCCACTCTTGTACTAGTGAAACTCATTGAATGTTAATAAAGATGACTAAAATTTGTATTAGTTTCTTATTACACCTTTAGTGTAACTATCTATAAGCCAGAAAGTAATTATACTATGTATCACCACATAAGTCAAGCTATCAATATTGTGGTTTCTTAAAAAACAATGATATGATCATTTCTTTAACATTTCATTATCAGATATGTTATTATTATTTTGCATATTGGAGAATATTTTATTTGCAGAAAAAATTAGAGCTAGTTGTTTGCAGTTCTTTTTCCAGTTCTGTGTTTATGTCGATTCACTTTTTGGCATTCTGTTACACCCCTAGTGGAAACTGCTTCCACATACTTTGGAGTTCACTTACAAAACGGAGAAGATAAATGTGCATTCCAAATATAAGACTGCATAGCCATCCATGGTGATAGAGTTGGCTGTATGTCATGGAATTTGGGGTGCATTTCATCATTGATTTTGCTCAGTGAATTCAAGAGAAATTTATGCACTGTATATTACAATGAAATACACAAATTCTAAGATAGTCTACATATTTACCTCATCCTGCTACATTTCTTGACCGTGTCAAACCTTTCCAAATTAAAGACTTTGAAGGCTTTTTCCCTCACGGGTCGCCACATAAGAAATTTTGGCAAATTTCACGCCGGATGCCTAACCCGACGTACCCTCTGCATTTACTACCCGGGCTTGGGACCGGCACAGGAAAGACACTTGTCTATGGCTGCATTTTTCCAAATTAAAGACTCACATTGTATATTTCAGCAAATCAATTAGATTCACAGTGTTTCAGCTCAGTGTCAGCTCTTGAGCATTCACATACGTAGTTTCTATACAAATATTTCATTTTGTAGTTACTTTTTTATTAAGAAGGGTTTTTGTGCATGAATTACATTAAAGTACTGTTGCAAGGAGAGGGAAGGCATGCTAGGAATTAGGTTCAGTTCAGCTGTTGGCTGCAACTATTGTGCACAATGCCACAAAAACGCAGAGGATTTGATCATCCTGAAGCTGTGCTGCAGTGTCAGCATCAGGAAAGCTGTGGAAACCCGTCTATGTAATTGTTTTCACTTTCTCCTGTGGTCTGCAGGAGGTGAGCTATTGCCAGGGCATGAGTCAGATCGCTGCACTGCTGCTCATGTACATGAATGAGGAAGACGCTTTCTGGGCTCTGACACAGCTACTGGCGAACCAGAAACACGCCATGCATGGTGAGATTATGTTTTGAAGATGACGTATGCTTTTTGAGATGTTGCGCTCTAAGAATAGGAAAAAGTCATTTTGCAGTTTGCTGCATGTTGCTTTTGGAATGTGCAGGTCAGTGTAACTTTCTATTCGGTGCGCTGCTATGATTTGCTTTTTTTTTTTTTTTTAATGTTTCTCCGCTGTCTTGCTCGCAAACTCACGCCATTGTCCCTTCCTTTCAGGATTTTTTATTCCTGGGTTCCCCAAACTTCAGCGATTCCAAGCACATCATGACCAGATCATTTCCAAACTCATTCCGAAACTAAAAAAACACCTGGTGAGGCGTGACACTGTTGCATTACCAGTACATCTGTGAACACACAGTGGCGTGTACAATTCTTCAGTTTTATTAAGGATTGTTGGTTAACCATTAAATGTTTCTCTGTAGGACAAAGAACAGATGTCTGCAGGGATTTACAGTACTAAATGGTTCTTACAGTGTTTCATTGATAGGGTGAGTAAATTGATCAAGATATACCGTAATTTTCGGACTATAAGTCGCGTTTTTTTTCATAGTTTGGGTGGGGGGGCGACTTATAATAAGGAGCAACTTATATATGTTTTTTTTCAAAAATTTTCCCCCCCAAAAAAAAAAGTGAAACCGCGATAAACGAACCGCGATGTAGCAAGGGATTACTGTAATTTGAATTTCAAGTGACGTCAACAGCGCGACGTGGCGTGGCGCGGCGGTTGTTTACATAAAGGACAAAGATTGATCACGGGATGACGAAGATGACGAAGGGCCCCACGTACTACCGGCATCATTAGCGGCTTTGTTTCTAAGTGACACGGCGGACGAAGAGTTTGAAGGATTTAAGGATTTGGAGTGACACAGAAGGAAAACTTGAAAAACTATTATGGCTTTTACCCACGCCAGGTCCTACTCTAAGGAGCTCTCTTTCACCTCCGTGGATTGAAGTCGGGGGCCGGCGCTCGGCCGGGTGGCTGTCCAGGGACGGTGGATGGGGCTCGGACATGGCTTTTACGCACGCCCGGTCCTACTCTAGGGAGCTCTCTTTCACCTCCGTGGATGGAAGTCGAGGGCCGGCGCTCGGCCGGGTGGCTGTCCGGGGACGGTGGATGGGGCTCGGTCATGGCTTTTACGTACGCCCGGTCCTATTCTATGGATCTCTCTTCCACTTCCGTGGCTGGAAGTCCACGCTGCCACACGCCTGGAAGTTTGGTTTGTTAAATAAAGAGCCGTTTACCAAACCCACGTCTTTCCTTGTACTTTGTTAAGGCTAGACGTATATATAGTTATATACTAGATCTGTGGAATAACGACGAGGCTGACGTCAGGGCTCACGCGCGGCGTTGTTGACAAAGGACGAGGAATTTGATCGATGGATTTAATGATTTAGAGTGCACAGATGGTTTGATAATATTATTGCTTACATAATAGTTATTTGATTTCTAATTTATATATCGTTATTTGGGCCTGTGGAATATTTTGAAGTGCAAGCGCCGTCAGCGGCGCGCACACATTGTTGACAAAGGACGATCGATGGATTTAATGAATTAGAGTGACACAGATGGTTTTATAAACGTGTTATTTATGTAATAGTTTTTTTTAAATAACTGAATGGCCGTTCTCAGCTCTTCGTTTGTGTTTATGTCACGTTAGCATACCTATCGTTTAGCCTGAGACAGATTTAAGAACACAATACTGAAAGAGAAGGATAGGACCCATTTTTTTCTTTAATCTTCATCTTTGTTTTTTTCTTAGTAGTTGGTTTAAAGTTTGATTTAAAGATGGACATTGGATTTTTTTTCAACAGTTTGGGGAAGGCCTTTTTCTGTTCCAGCATGGCAGCAGAGACATGCTCGGATTATTTCATGTGGAAGAACATGTACTATATAACCTCAAGCCATCTTTGGATGAACTACTATAAGAAAGATGATTCTAATTCTTATTCTGAACAACAAAGACAGGCACTCTTTAAAGCTAAACCGTTACAAAATCTCTTTGAAATGCCATGCAACATCATTATTATATATATTTTTTTAAATATTATTTTAGCAAATACTACCTTGTGTGTTTTAAATCTCTGGAATATTGCATCAGAAGCAAATGAAGTGTTCATCTATTCCAAACCAATTTAGGCCTACAATCCTGTGGTGGGGGTTTGGCACCATTGGGCCACTGTCAGCACTTATCTTTCCCACTGAGTCATTTTGCCGTTCGATATAGTCTGCTGGACGCTAAAACAAAACAAAAGAAAATAAAAGAAACTCTCTGATTCTGGCCAGGAGATGCCATAAATTCATTTATCCAGAGTGATGATGTGATTTTTGCAGACACCGTTTACTTTGACCCTACGCCTATGGGATGTTTTCATTCTGGAGGGAGAGAGGCTCCTCACCGCCATGTCTTACACCATCTTGAAGATACACAAGAGTAAGATGTCAAACAGCTTGCCATTTTTTGCTGACATATTAATACACTTATTTATTAATGCACACTCCTTAGTTATTCTTTTATGTAAAGTATGTAAAGAAATAACCTTACTAGGACATTGATTCGTCTGCTTTACCTCTGTCTTACATGATAATGGGACATATTTAATTAATCAACATTATGACCCAATGAGATATCATTAAAACCACCTGATAAAATGAATGTGTTTCGTCTCTGCCAGCAGCACTTGTGTTTGTCCTTGTCTGTTGTTTACCCTTTTTTGTAATTCTGGCACTTGTTTTATTCTTGCACTCGTATTATTCTTGCACTCATATGCGCTGCTGTGACAAGTGAATTTCCCCGCTGTGGGATGAATAAAGTCATCATCATCATCATTAGCCAAAGATGTAGCATTAAAACCATTCGCAAAAATAACCTCATGTTTGATTCTACATAATGTAATAACCAATCACCAGGATTTTTTTATTATCCTAAATGAAGATCTCCTTGCCTAAGTCACCATGATCTTTCTCATGCTTTCAAAATAGTGCACACGCACCCTGTTGTTTGTTTTAATTGAACTGGAGTTCATATTCCATCTTTGTGCAGTTCACTTGGACAGGTGTAAACACATCAAACTAACTCTGATGTCACCAAAACAATTGCAAATGCACTTCAGCATGGTTCACTCGATGTTTATGATGTCTGCCAAACCCACAATGGTTATGGTACATCATCAACTACTAATAGCACTGCTTCTTAGGTATGATTTAAATGGATGAGCCATTGATCGACAGTACCCCATTTTCTGGATTATAAATCGCTCCGGAGTACAAGTTGCACCAGCCATAAAATGCATAATAAAGAAAAAATATATATATATAAAAGTCACAATGAAGTATAAGTCGCATTTTGGGGGGAAATTTATTTGATAAAATCCAACACTAAGAACAGACATGTCATCTTGAAAGGCAATTTAAAATAAAAATA
This sequence comes from Syngnathus acus, assembly GCF_901709675.1. Classification (NCBI taxonomy): domain Eukaryota; kingdom Metazoa; phylum Chordata; class Actinopteri; order Syngnathiformes; family Syngnathidae; genus Syngnathus; species Syngnathus acus. The sequence goes on along the minus strand of NC_051089.1, from coordinate 21,341,117 downwards.
GAATAGAGGCAACAACATTCTGAATAATTGTACAGTATGCTACCGTTACATGACACATAAACAACGAACTGAGAACATGCCTGGTATGTTAACATAACATATTAAGAGTTATTCAGATAACTATAGCATGAATAACATGCTCACAAGTTTATCAAACCACTCGTGTCACCCCAAATCACTAAATCCAATGATATATTCATCCTCAGTATCACTTTTAAACTACTTTGCTTACTCCGGAGGTAGAAGATGCGGCGCTTCCTCTTCTACATCGCTTACGTCAGACTTATCGCCAGTTGCAGAAATTATCAACACAGGCCTAGAGTGACCTCTTGCGGTTTAGTGAAAATAACACGTAAAATGATATAATAAGGTGTTAGTAAATTCACACATAAGTCGCTCCAGAGTATAAGTCACACCCCCAGCCAAACTATGAAAAACAAACTGCGATTTGTAGTCCGAAAAATAGGGTATATGCTAAATATGGTCAGTGCCACAGATCACTCTGGTTAGCTGTTAACTAGCGAATTACTGCACAAATTATTACAGTTATGCAGAAAAACAAACAAACAACAAAGCAAAGGGCATTATCTAGAATATTAAGACGAACATTGCTTTTTACTTAGATGTGTTCATGCCTGTACTATGTGTGCGTTGGGCAAGGTTGTGTTATGGTTATACATGTGTATTGGTTATACGTATGTGCATGTTATTTCATGAAACCCTGACTGTGGATAAAAATTACTTCTAGGCCATGTGCGATATGTAGCCTTGGCAGAGGTGTAAAGTCACAGCTGTGTGCTTGTGGCTGCATGCAACATCTTAAAGCCACTTTGTAGTGATTCACTGTGTCCCCCTGGCCACCCCACTGACAATTTTCTAGCTCCACCACTGTCACCAACTTTAGCAATTGAGGCAGTTACACCAGTAATTACACAAGTCAAGTGACAATGAATTAATACATGTTTGGTTTAGCTCCCAAAAGCAAAACTTAATATACATTTTAAACCTTTCTATTAACATTCTATCTCTTTATACTTGCAATTTTTTTTAGCATTTTATCTAAGAAAAAGAGACAGTCAGCTGACACTGTAAAGTTTCAGATCACTTTGAGGAATTGTAAGAATACAACCTTTTTGTATCACTTGTATGATGTGAACATAGCCTGATGCAAGTGCATTTATGTTTGCACAGAGCATCTCATGAAGATGTCTTTGGAGGAGCTTCGAGAATTCCTGCTGGAGCGAATTGCTCAGACCTTTTTTTACAGTGACGACATAGTCATTGAACAGCTACAGGCCTCTATGACTGAATTACGAAAGATGAAGCTGGATTTTCCTCCCCCAGGTACATAACAGTTTTGACAGCTTCCAAATTGTCTTATTTTAGTGCATAACAACCAATACACTGAGCACTACAGCAAGTCATTCATTTATACAGAATGCTTTTTCCAACAGTCTCAAAAGACAACACAGGAATAGCATAGATACAACCATTCACATCTACAGCCAATATAGAAAATTCAGTGAGCCCAAAATAAATCTGACACACAAACACAGCAGCAAGAAAAAAACAGAGGAAACACATATTTGACCTGAAATTGTTTGTTTTGAGTGCTAAGCAATCTCAATATTACCCCCCCCCCCCCCCCCACACACACACAATATATTCCTTTCACCAATACTATCCACTTGTTTTCTCAGGGAAGCCTGAAGAGTTACCACGTAAGCCTTTAGGCCAGGAGCTGCCATTGCTGCTGAGTCCACTGGAGCCATCCAGAGGAAAGCGCTCCTCAGCCAGTGGTTGTCCTAAAGCAGGACTCAGCTTCCACATCATATCCAACCAGCCAGATTCCATATCCCCCGACCAGACTCTTTGCAAAGATATCAATGATCTGCATTCTGTTAATGATGAGGAGGTTCCGCTTCCTTCCCCAGATCCCGTTATTATCCACAACCAGGCCTTGTACAACCGGGCCACCGCCTTACCAGCCCCCAGAGAGCCTAGCACCCAGAACTGCTGCTCAGCTCTCGCAGTCTTATGAGTGGAGGGTTGAGGTGCAAGCTGATGACTTAGGGCTCCCAGATTTACACTCGACAGACAACCTCACTCCTGTGAACATTAGCCCTGAGGGATCCTCCAGCAAGGTCCTGAGGACACTATCAGCCCCCTTAAGTCTTGCTCAGTCAAAAAGTGAGACGGCAACAGAAATAGAAAAATGTACTTTCCTAGGCCAGCTGTCGGATTCTCTGTCCTCCAATAGGACCCTGAGCCAGGACCACCCCTGAACACTTGATGAAAATGCTCATTGTATGTTCAATACCAGCCCAATATTGTTACTCTCCATGAACATTACATTTTGACTGCCTTGTCCAAATGCTTTGCTCTGAGAACAGGCTAGCACGAGGTACATTTGCAATGCATTGTGTTTCCTACATAGTAGAAATAGCACTCTTTTGTTTCATTTAACCCTTATTTATCCAGGTAAGGAAAGTGAGAACAGATTCTCATTTGCAAGGGACAGTATTTTAAATCTTCAATTCTGCACTATGAAGCAAAAGAAATCCACAAGCTTCAAGCCTTTACTTCACAGCAAAGTCACAACAAAGAGTTGCCTTTACAGACACTGATGCTCCACAAACGTTAGACAAAAAAATGTCATGTCAAGTCAAGTCAAGTTTATTTGTATAGCCCTAAATCACAAGCAGTCTCAAAGGGCTTCACATAGACAAGAAATTGACAATTATTCTCAAAGCATCCCCTGATCTTAAGCTCCCAAAAGGGCAAGGAAAAACTCAAAACCCCTGCCAGGGGAAAATGAGAAACCTTGAGAAGGGACCACAGATGGAAGGATCCCCCTTTCAGGATCACCAGGTTGTAATGGATGCAGAGAGGGCACAAATAATACATAATATGAAAATCAAAAAAGTGGATGTCCAAGTCAGAGCGAAGGGCTGCCGGAGGAGCCCTTTACTATCCTGGCAGTGGAGGTTGAGCTGTAGATCCCCCAACCTGAATTGGCCCACGAGAATCCAGATAGCCGCTGTCAGCTTGGGTGCCACCTAACCACCTCCCCGGCCGGGGAGGGGGGTGGGGGGGCGGGTGGTGGGGAGAAAACAAAACAAACTCCGGCCGAATCGGCCACTACAGGTTAGTTAAAGGCCATGTCATAGAAATGTGTCTTTAAACGTGTCTTAAATGTTTCTACTGAGGTAGCAGTCCTAATATCCATTGGGAGGGCATTCCAAAGCTCTGGAGCCCGGATAGAAAATGCTCTAGACCCTGCAGACACTTTCTTGGCCCTCGGTGTCGCTAAAAGGGTAGCGTTTTGCGAACGAAGGTTACGAGACGGAACATAAGGAACAACTAGGCCGACGAGATACGAAGGCGCTAAGCCATGCAGTGATTTATAGGTTAATCATCAGTTCGGCTTCTGATTTGCTCATGAGAAAAATAGATTTTTGCACAAATGAACACACACACACACACACACACACACACACACAAGTCAGTTTTACAGTTCGTTTTGTTGCTTCATGATCAGTGGCTGCTCATCAATAGAGGGGGCTAGGGCTCATTCACTTTAAAAGGGTCAAAAATTATATGAAAATGATATTGCAATATCATAAAAAAATAGCCACTGTATGTTTATATCTATTTTTAGATGAGCAGGATAAATAGTCTGACGTTATTGATGAATAAAATTGATTTGTTTACCTCTAGCATCTCAAACGTAAATGTATTTCCGGTGTGAGCACAGCGGACAACAGCCATAGACTCTCATGAATAGTTTAACATGCAAGCTCCGCCGACGCAATATTTCAGGGCTTTGAGTAGGCACTCTTATTTTAATGCTCTTGCATTTTCATGCAAGCCTATAGGATATCGTCCGTGGTTGATCTAGATTTGATCATTTGTCTCAAAGAGTCCACAATTCAAAGTGTTTATTGTCATAAGAACTTGAGTACTATATACATCAGAGGTTGAGATGAGAGGCCTGAAAGATGGCACAATTGCAAAAGTAAATGTGATGCAGATTAAGAGGAAAAACAGATTGCTACGGTTTAGATAAACATACTGTTCCTGTTTGGTGACATAGGGTTCATTCATGAGATTATGTGTTTGGCAATACATTAATTTCAGTTCATGAGCAACTGTTTTTTCTAAATATTTTCCCCAATTTAGAGTGTTGTGTCGTTTTCTTTTAACATTTGATGATTGAACATTATAAAATGGACTATAATCACTTGTCATTGGAAAAATAGAACAGTTGTGTGAAATGATAACTGCATGAACAGCTAGTGTAGTACAATGTTGGCACATTACCTCTGTAGAGGCAGCATCTGTTTTCTTACTTATCTGCAATTACATACAGCCAAGTGTAAAAACGTACTTATGTTCAGCTCTAGTTCTTGTTAGGCACTAAGTCTGGCAAGATTAGTTTTAAAAAGTTATATAGTGGTTTGCGTGGGTATTGCTTCAATTCCTGCAATTAGGACATACTAATTTTACAGCAATTTGCTGCAGTTTGAAGTTGTGTTAATGATTTTTTTTTCAAAGGTGCGCCTACGAGGGAGTTTTTATAATGAGCTTTTACAGTAACTACCCACTAGTTCCTCAAATTGAGAAGAGATGCTTGTTTTTAACGATTAATTTGGTCAGTATTTGAAACCCCTCTTTTTAAACAGTTCCACTCTTTCTGTTTATGATCATTCTATTCCTAAAATATTAGGATCATTTTCACATCAAATTTGGAACTTAAGAACCACATTAAGCTTGATGTAATGTTTAAATTAGAGACGTCAAACTGGGGCATCACTCTTTTTAGACCTATTTTTTTGTAGTTTTGAATTTTTTCATCAGGAAACAAAGGATGTAAAACTTTTGCTTGCTCTCTTACCAATTTTGCTGATATTTTGAGCCCTTAATTGAATATTGCTTACGTACTCATATTTCAAACAGGATCCATCAGACATAAAAAAGTTAAACTCCACTGAAAAATTAACTTGAGGCCTCTGCCATGGTGAGCTGGCTCACTGTCAGAATTGCACCCAGTGAAACTGTTTTCTCACGCTCCTTTTTTTGATCAGTTATTTGTGGTTTTACTCTGAAATTGATTCCATCAGTACTGTACTTTGATTATTTAATGCAATAAAAAGCTCAAATACGGAGCAGTCCATTTTATTTTTTATGTTGATTTTATGTTTTTTCCTCAAACATTGCATTTAACACCCTAACAAGAATGTTTATATCATTAGTGGACATGTTAAATACATACTAGGACCCACTTTAGTGTCATAGGACAAGGCGGTGTAGCTGTGCTTAAAAATGGTAAAAAGCCGACATCGTGTGGTTGTTTTAGGTTAAGCTGAGCTAAAGTCATTTGTCAGAATTTGTATTTGAAGTATGAATCCTGTAAATTTTGTTTTCATTTATTTCCTCCTAATTAAATCGGTGCCAACAATAAAGTGTTTAATCGATCAGAAAAGTGAGCAGAAACCTATGAATTATTCTGTAATGATTTATTAAAAATTGTTGTACATTCAAATGCCAAGCACATTTTATATTACATTGTCTGTTAAACTCGGGTTCTTAAATATTAAAACCTTTGACTACATTCTGTGTGAGGTGGTATTGACTGTATTCCACATCTAACTTACTGTATTGCACAAAATAAATGCTGTAGTGGGTATGCACCCAAAATCGACCAAAATGCCAGAAGAAGGCCCCACCCCATTTTTTGAGGCAGTTAGACCAGCCCAGAGATAATCTTACTTTGAATAGTGATGTTGAAGTGGAAATCATTCATCCGCAATTCTGCATCCCGTGGTGTGTTGGTGAAAAACTTGTCAGGGTTCGGGGTGGCATACTTCTTTTGTCCACAGGGAGCAACTGTGAGCAGAGTGGCAGAGTGCAGAGGGCCCAGGTGTGACTCATCAGGCTCGTTAAAGGAAAGCTCTTAAGGAGCATGCTGTCAACTGCTCGGCGCCTGAGTGTCCCTTCAGTGTGATCACCTCCACGGTTGTGCCTCTAGCTCCTCGCTCAAAGTTCTCGCCTTGCTCTTCGACGCCACGTTCTTCAGATCCTCTGGTCCGCAGTAAGATCTCCGCTACAGTCACGTTGAATTCTCTGACCAAGTCTTGTGTATCCTGCTCGTAGTTTACCTCCACCGATCAACGCCAAGATCCACTCCGATCTGGCTGGACTCCACACACTCCGCCATTGCTGCTCCCGCTCCGTGCTCCTGGCTCCGATCATCCCGCTCTACCTCCACCGCAGCTCCTCCAATAAACACTCCTCACTCATTCTGGACGTCTGAGTTGGTTTTTCTGCATATGGGTCAACTAAATCGCTAAAACAATAGCATAACACTCAGGCCAATCAGACCCAGTAGAGCCATTCAGACGCACCCTCGCAAAACAGCAATACCAACTCCAATCCCACAAGTCCACTCTCCAAGCCCTCCTGGAGCAGCAACAGCGAACCAACGATCAACTGGAACAAATGACCAGATTGCTTCAAAACACCCAGGTCAGAGAAACCCCCTTGCCGCCAGCTGGCGCCTCGAGCTCCACAGTATCGCCACCGAGTCTGCACTTTGGCGAGGTTCGTTCCCCTCATCCGGAGAAGTTCTCCGGAGAGGGTGGTAATTGCGGAGGATTCCTCCTGCAATGTTCGCTAGTTTTTAATCGGTTTCCCCAGTCTTTTTCCCACGACGGAGCCAAGGTCTTGTTTATTTTGGGACTCCTCACGGGCAAGGCGCTAAGATGGGCAGAAGCCCGATTTTCTGACTGGAGGCATTTTGGCTGTTCTTATGAGGAGTTTTTAAAGGAATTTAAGCAGACCTTTTCGACCGAGACAGATCAGACCGGTGTTTCTCGCCGGTTGTGGGGGCTTAGGCAAGGGAACAACACCGTGTCAGATTTTTCTATTGAGTTTCGTACGGTAGCAGCCGCGTTCGGGTGGGGCCCTGTAGCCTTGAAAACGTTTTTTTTTCAAGCCTTAAATGAGTCCTTAAAGGACGAACTGGCAGTCCTGGAAGAACCAGGGACTTTGGACGACCTGATTTCCCTGGCCATTAGGTTGGACAACCGAATTAGGGAGAGACGGAGAAGCTCCCGATGTGAGTGGACGGAGGAGAGATCACAGTTTTGTTTTAGCCAGGCGCAGTCTGCCAAGGCAATCGGCTAGCCAGTCCTCTCTAGAACCCGAGGCTATGCAGATTGGCCGGGCCCGACTCTCCCCGGAGGAGATGCAGCAGCGCCGCGAGTCCCGACAGTGTCTGTACTGCGGCTCCCCGGATAATTTCATCGCCTACTGTCCGGTTTGGCCAAAAGAGAGGGTCCGACGGTCTTGAGGGGAGGATCGCCGGACCAGCCAACAAGTGTTAAGTCTCCTCGCTTCTCCCTACCCGCCATGATGTCTGTGCACAACCATCACTACAAGCTATCCGCGCTGGTCGACTCTGGGTGCGAGAGAAACTTGATCGACCAGGAATTTGTCTCCCGAGCCAAAGTCGAGACGGAACCTCTCCCTACGCCTCTCGCTGTCTCTGCCCTGGATGGGAGAGGGCTCTCCAGCATAACCCAACACACCAGACCCGTGGAGCTAATCATCTCTGGCAACCATCGTGAAATTGTTTCCTTTTATGTCTTCCCGGTAAGACAGTCAGCCCTTGTACTTGTTTTCCCCTGGGTTCAGTGACATAATCCTCAGATCAACTGGTCAGAATGCCATATCGAGTCCTGGGCCACGACGTGCTTGTCCTCTTGCCTTCAGTCTGCCATGCCATCTCGCCCGCCCCTAGTAGCACCCGAGGAACCTGGTCCGATCGATCTTTCACAAGTGCCTAGAGAATACCATGACCTAAGGTTTTTAACAAGAGCAAGGCTTCATCCTTACCACCACATCGCCCCTATGATTGCGCCCTAGAGCTTCTTCCCGGAGCTACGCTACCGTCCAGTAGACTCTACAATATCTCACGCACTGAGAGACGAGCTATGGAGACTTACATCAATGAATCACTGGCCGCAGGCATCATTCGCCCGTCCTCCTCACCCCTGGGGGCAGGTTTCTTCTTTGTGGGCAAGAAGGATAAGACTCTCCGCCCTTGCATTGACTACCGTGGCCTCAACCTCATCAAAAACAAAAATCCTCTTCCACTCCTCATCAGCATTTGAACCAGTCCAGGAGTCCACTATCTTCTCCAAGCTCGACCTCCGTAATGCATATCATCTGGTCAGGATCCGCCAGGGAGATGAGTGGAAGACCGCTTTCAAGACCCTGCTAGGCCACTTCTAGTACCTTGTCATCACTTTTGGACTTTGCAACGCCCCCGCAGTCTTTCAAGCCTTAGTCAACGATGTCCTTCGGGACTTCCTCAACATATTCATCTTTGTCTGCCTTGATGACATCCTCATCTATTCACGGAACCTCTCCGAACATCGCCATCATGTCCGCCTGGTGCTGCAGCGTCTCCTGGAAAATCGCTTATTTGTCAAGGCTGAGAAGTGCGAGTTCCACAAACATTCCGTCACATTCTTGGGATTCATTCTCGAGGGAGGTCAAGTTTGGCCTGACCCCGACAAGATCAAGGCCGTCCTGGACTGGCCTGTTCCTGAGAACCGCAACCAGGTCCAACGCTTCTTCAGGTTTGCCAACTTTTACCACCAATTCATCTGCAACTACAGTCAGACAGCCGCTCCCCTAGCATCCTTGACCTCTACCAAGACAACATTCACGTGGACTCAAGAAGCCAACGCCGTGTTCATCACTTTAAAGGAGAAGTTCTCACAAGCACCAATCCTAATTCATCTAGATCCCTGCAAACAATTTACCCTGGAGGTCGACGCTTCCGACGAAGGAGTAGGGGCTATCTTGTCACAGCGCTCGGACTCTGATGGGAAGCTTCACCCCTGTGCCTTTTTCTCCCGACGTCTGTCACCCGCAGAGAGGAATTATGATGTCGGTGACCGGGAACCTTTGGCCATTAAGTTGGCGCTTAAGGAGTGGCGTCACTGGCTGGAGGGCACTGAGCAACCCGTGCTGGTCTGGACCGACCACAAGAATCTGTCTTATCTACAGTCCGCCAAACGCCTGAATCCTCGACAGTCTCGCTGGTCCTTGTTTTTCTCTCGTTTTAATTTGTCCATTTCTTATCGCCCAGGCTCCCAGAACACGAAGCCAGACCCCTTGTCCCGCCAATTCGCTCTCGGCGAGTCAGTGGAAGAACCAGCTCCCATCCTTCCCCCCACTTGCACCATAGGCTCCCTCTCCTGGGATATCGAGGGGCTCGTTGCTCAGGCTCAGCTACGGGAACCCGAACCAGGCACGGGTCCACGGGGAAAGGCCTACGTCCCTTCCACAGTCCGTCCTCGCCTAATTAACTGGTGTCATTCGGCCAAATTCTCAGCCCATCCCGGGACCAGCCGCACCATCGCGTTGATCACCAGACGCTTCTGGTGGCCATCCGTCCACAAGGACGACAGGGAATGCGTTCTCGCCTGTCCCATCTGCGCTCGCAACAAGTCCTCCCGTCCTGGTCTTCTACAGCCTCTCGCCATACCCAACCGTCCCGGTCCCATATTGCATTAGATTTTGTGACAGGCCTGCCCGTCTCACAGGGAATGACCACCATCCTCACCATTGTCAACCGCTTCTCCAAGTCATGTCATCTTGTACCGCTCAGAAGACTCCCCTCTGCGTTCCAGACAGCTCAGCTTCTCGTCAAACACGTATTCCGTCTCCATGGTATCCCGCAGGAGATCCTGTCCAATCGAGGTCCCCGGTTCATATCCCAGGTGTGGAAACAGTTCTGTTCAGCCCTCGATGCGAAGGTCTCCCTGACATCGGGCTACCATCCCCAGACGAACGGGCAGACCAAGCGCTTGAACCAGGAGCTCGAGGCCGCGCTCCAATGTCTCTGCTCCGATAACCCGTCCGAGTGGAACAGGTTTCTCCCCTGCGTAGAGTATGCCCACAATTCTCATGTCTCCTCTGCCACAGGACTCTCCCCGTTCGAGATTTCGTTAGGTTATCAACCACCGCTGTTCCCAGACGACGAGAAGGAGATCGCGGTAATGTCTGTTCGCCACCATATACGACGCTGCAAGAACGTTTGGTCAACCCCGTCAAGGCCCTTCACCGGTCCATCGAACAGAACCGCAAGTATGCTGACCGACGACACACGTCTGCCCCACATTATTCCCCAGGTCAGAAGGTCTGGCTTTCCTCTCGAGATGTCCCCCTCAAGTCCATGTCACGAAAACTGGCCCCCCGCTTCATCGGGCCATATGAGATCCTGGCAGTGATTAGTCCAGACATGGGCAAACTACGGCCCGCGGGCCACATCCGGCCCACGGGGCCGTTTAATCCGGCCCGCCAAACCTGAATAAATTGTATTATTAATTTTTTTTGGGTCATTTTCCCTGCAATTACTATGTTTCCCCAGTAGATGGGGAAGCGCCCGCCCGCGCATTTACTCCCGGGAGCCGTGTCAGAAAGCTCGGTGCACACTCACAAGTGCGTGTGCGTACTCAGTACTACGTAGTAATTTCATCTATCAGTGCCGAATTTCGAGTGTAGGCTGTGACGTCAATATTCTCGTAATTCGCGCGCTGAGTTTTCAGATACAGTTTTACGCTAATGCCACCCACAAACCTTCCCCTGGAATCCTTCCATTAAAATGAGTGGCCCGAAGAAAAGAAAGGTGGACACTGAGTGCCGAATTTAAAAAAGAGTGGACAATTTGGCTCGACCTACGTGTGTGAGAAGACGTTCAGCCACATGAACGTCAACAAAGCCCGTCACAGATCTAGGTTAACGGACCGACACCTCGGCTCTACCCTAAGAATTACCACAACAAATTTTACTCCAGACTATGATGCACTAGCAAAAAAGGGAAACCAACAATACTATTGATTTCTTTATTACCGTTTTTTTCCGTGTATAATACGCAAAATTTAACTAATTTATTGTCCTAATATCTGGGGTGCGCATTATACATGGGTACAATTTTAAAATAAATCTTTTTTTTTAAATTTTTAAAAAATAATTTTTTTTTTTAAGAAAATCATGGTACTGGTACGAGTATTGATTTATGTATTGTTCTCTTCTTGTCATGTTGTGAAAGAATGTGGGTTGAATAAATACCGAAAGAACAATAGTGTGTTTGTACTGTGCTCTGGTCATTTCGTCAAAGAAGGGATAATAGTCCTCTTCTCTTCTTGACTGACAATGAATGTGATAGTTTAATACAATCAGCAAATAACAAAATGCGTATTACAGGTAATATTTTTTTTCACAACACTTTGCCTTGTTCCTTTCGTCTCTGCTGTTCACTTCAAACACGCTCCATACGAACGCAATGCTCTCGTATCAGACGCTTGCTCGATCACCTGCTCGTTTGCTGTCACAATGTACCCTACACAAATCCGAAACATTTGTTGCGGCTCCGAGTCACGACGAGGGGCAAGTTTTGGTTTCCAAGGGTGTTTTTATTCCTCTACAACGTCTCTCCCATACAGAGCCGCCTTTTTCACATGTCCGCACGTCACTTTACTCTCTTTTCATCTGATCGCGGTGGTGCCTTTATGGGCAGTCGGAGAAATCAACGCCAACAAAACAAAATACATCCAGCCTAGTTAAGACCATACCAAAGACTATAAAAATGGGACCCATTGCCTCCCTGCGTGTGTGACGATCATTGGGACTTAAAAAAAATAAAATAAAAAAAATAAATAAAAATTGGGTGCGTATTATACATGGGTACAGGCTTTTTTCCAGCATCAACATGCCATTGTTAGGGTGCGTATTATACATGGGGGCGCATTATATTTGGTCAGAATGTTTGCCGTTGGATGTGATTTCGCCTCATTCGGTAAACATATTTCATAAATCTGACCTGCAGGCACTGAAGTGATGGAAAATGTTATTCATCATAACAGTGTCGTATTTAATAAGAATCACTGATAATAGTTTGGTGAAATATTTTTTTAATGCTGTTAATAAATGCATTTGTTTTCAAAAAGCTTTTTTTAATATCCATGCTTTAGTATCTACTAAAAGTAAAAATCTTTTATGCAATGACCTTTACATGTCATTTATGTTACTTCACACAAACACTACATCCATCTGCTCCTGGTTCGGCCCCCCGGTCAAAATTTAGAACCCAATTCGGCCCGCAAGTCAAAAAGTTTGCCCACCCCTGGATTAGTCCCTCGGCGGTCCGTCTCCGTCTTCCTCCGAGCCTCCGAGTCCATCCCACCTTCCACGTCTCACAGATTAAGCCGGTCAAGTCCAGTGCGCTCCTTTCCCCGGCCGAGCCCGCGCCTCCTGCCCGGGATCTTGATTGCGACCCGGTCCACCAGGTGCGACTCATCAGGCTCGTTAAATGAGAGCTTTTAAGGAGCATGCTGTCAACTGCTCGTTGCCCGAGTGTCCCTTCAGTGTGATCACCTCCACAGTTGTGCCTCTAGCTCAGTGGTTCCCAAACTTTTGCAGGCTGGCGCCCCCTTTGGCTCCCCAGTGAATTCCTAGCGCCCCCCCCCAAGGCACATATGGAAACAAACACCTCTTTCTTGATATTTGGTTTGCTGCAATTTGAAAAGAGAAAGGTTAAACACAAATGTGTATTTCACAAATAAAACCCAATTTTGTATTTAGTAAACCAATTTATTTTTTAGCAGTTTTAACTGTTTCAGCAACATAGAATCGTAAATAAACATTCCACCAGTAACCTTCATTGTCTCACACGTAATATTAATGGGATGGATGTGCTTGGTGCAGGGACATAAGCTTCTCAACATCAGGTTGGAACTCACTAAGAAGAAGTCGTAGATCCCCGCGGTCAGTAATTTTCAGTCGGTTTCTTTGCTTGGAAAGAAGCAAGGTGACTGCACTGAAGCCCCGTTCTACTAAATATGATGTTGGGAAGGCAATGAAGTACATCTTGACCTTGTTCCACAGCACTTGATAGCAGTCAGAGATTTTTTTTTGTAACCAAAAATCTTCACTGCCTGGTTAGTTAGCCTGTCGCCACATATTAGCTTTGCGGGCTCGACTGGGGAAACATGTCACGTGACCGGGACGAGTGTCTTGACCTGAATTAATTGATCGTCGATAAAAAAAAAGAATTCTGTGCGGCTTGGCGGCCCGGTACCAAGTGACCCACGGACCGGTACCGGTCCGCGGCCCGGTGGTTGGGGACCACTGCCCTAACCAGCTCAACACAACACAACACGGCGCGTTCTGGCGAGTCCCCAATTTCATGTTGACTTGAACTCAAGATGATGTTGACCGCCAGAATGCGGTTTTTATTATAAGATAAAATTCTGAACATTACAAGCTTGAAATTACAAACCTGAGCTTTTGCTTTTGTAGTCTATGCTGTCGGATCTGACTGGGCCAGAGCGGCGTGATGTGTACAAATCGACTGCCGCCCCCCTACCGCCCCTTTCTTCCTCACCGCCCCCCCAGATCTTTCCACCGCCCCCAGGGGGGCGGTACCGCCCACTTTGGGAACCACTGCTCTAGCTCCTCGCTCATAGTTCTCGCCTTGCTCTTCGACGCCACGTTCTTCAGATCCTCTGGTCCGCAGTAAGATCTCCGCCACTTTTAATTCTCTGACCAAGTCTTGTGTATCCTGCTCGTAGATTACCTCCACCGATCACCGCCAAGATCCACCCAGTTCTGGCTGGACTTCACACGCTCCGCCATTGCTGCTCCCGCTCCGTGCTCCTGGCTCCGATCATCCCGCTCTACCTCCACTGCAGCTCCTCCAATAAACACTCCTCACTCATTCTGGACGTCTGAGTTAGTTTTTCTACATGTGGGTCAACTAAATCGCTAAAACGATGACAAAACTTGGAGTCACTGAGCCTTGATTCATGCATCGTGGCCCGATACCCTGGGCTTTCCCTCAGTTGGTCTTCCTCTGATGGGTTGAGCCATAATCCGCAGGGTCAGGCTGTCTCCTTGAACAGCAGGAATGCAAGTTGGTACATGGTGAGCACGCTTCCTGAAGATGCGACAGACCTAGTGGCTAAGTGTCCCATCCTACCTGAACTCGAAGAGTATCCGTGGACCGAGCGGGAGCTAAGAAGAGTTTTGCGTAAAGCAGTCGGTTCGGATGATGCGTGGAAGCAGTGCGCCGATTCTCCGTGCTGCTTGGGAGGGCTTGACTGCGTCTCTCCAGAGAAGCGCAGCGACTGAGTTCCACAAGCGATGCACACACCAGGAGGTCCAGAGCGCCGTGAGACTGGTGCTGAGCTGGGCTTTGGCTGACACTTGATTTCCTCCGCGGTGAAGGGGGTGTCCATGCACTGCATGAGCTCCGGAGACTCCGTGCGTCAGCTTGGCAAGTCCACCCGGTGCGGATTGTCGCTCTCCATCACTCGCTTCTTCAGATGGATGGTGGACACGCGAGTGTCAGCGCGCGTGCATGACTTCGCCGCACTCTATTTGACCGCATGTAAGGAACGTTTGGCGGAGAAGGTGGCGGTTCGTGCAACGCAAGCAGCGAGGTGGAGTGAGGAGGACGCCGGCAGCATCACCTGATATCCAGTGAGCGCCGAGATGCTGGAGGCGTCCGTTAAGAACAACGCGGAGCTGTGGGGGCTGCTGCAGGTCTATGAGCATCTGATCAGTGGCAAAAATGCAAATGGTCAGTATAAACCACAATCCCACACCTAACTTGACTTTACTGTTTACGATGGAGGAAACAATTTGCCAATCACACATAGACACATAGTATTGCTCTTAGATAAACAGGACATAGTAGGTAAATTGTATTTTTAGTGTCAGTCGAGTAGAACAACATGAAATTGCGTGCTGTCCTGTTTTCAGCTTGTCTGAAAGTACAACCAAATTATGTCAACTTGCACAATTCCATCCATTCATTTTCTATACCGCTTGTCCCCACGTGGGCCTATCTCAGCAGTCATCGGGCAGTAGGCGGGGTCCACCCTGAACCGGTTGCCAGCCAATCACACAGCACACAGAGACGAACAACCCTCCGCACTCACACTCACACCTAGAGGCAATTTGGAATGCTCAATCGGCCTACCAAGCATGTTTTTGGAATGTGGGAAGAAACCGGAGTGCCTGGAGAAAACCCACGCGGGTACGGGGAGAAATGCAAACTCCACACAGGGAGGGTTGGAGGTGGAATCAAACTGGCACCCTCCAAACTGTGAGGCGGATGTGCTAACCAGATTTGCACAATTAACTGAATAATAAAATATGTTAATATGCTGTGTTACTCCTGGCATGGGCACTAAAAAGCTTGTATTCCTGGATATGCCCCTGCTAAAAACTACGCACAGTAGCAAACATATTGTTATTGTCATCTGTTTCAGTCACCACCACTAATAAACTGTTTTAGTAAAGGCAGGTGCTGAGCTACTGTAGCATCAGACTGAAGAAGTGGTCATAATGGTTTCTGGCTGGTGTGGAACACTATATTATAAGATATTAATTATGGAATTTTTTTTGCAACATAATAGTTCAAAATGTTTCCTTTTCTTTGTGTGGTTGTGGTGGATGTGAATTGTGCTGACGCACAACAAAAACAAAACAAAATTATTTCCAAAGCAAAATGCTCAGCAAACGCTGACATCAGCATTATTTTGTATTTATGAAGTGAGATTCTCAGGACTGTGTGAGGTAAACAGTGGAAAACCAGAGAAATTATTATGTGGTGGATATAGAAAAGATGGATCGATAAAAATGAACAGCTGAACAGTTGAAACGTGTTAAAGATCTCCTAACGTAGACACAAAATTAACACCCTTGATACAAACTTAGAAAGGAGTTGATTTTTAACTTTGACTTTATTGGAATTATGCTTATCACACTGAGTTTGAACATCGAACCAAAGTGAATATCATAGCGCATCCAAGGATAAGTATAACACCTTGCTGTGCGGCACCATATGCTTCTCGGTGTTTGGTCCAATTTGTGTTTGGAAGCAGGCTGAGCTCCTATGAGCTTGAACAGGAAATGGAATCATTTGTGAGTGAGTGTTGTTAGCCTTTGACCCACAGAGAACACAAAGGGGCTCTGATTCCCTCTTAGCGTCTGTTGTTGAAAGCAACCAAAAGTGTATGAGCCGCCTGTCTCAGCCTTGAACAAAACAAGGCATTTTTTTTTTTTTTAAAAGGAGTTTCTTCAATCGATTGAGTTTTAGTGCCTGATATAATTGTGAAAAAATTAATTCCTGTTGACGAATTTGAAAAAACTCGAAGTTGTTAAAACAAGTTAGCACTATGTGTAGATCTAAACTTGCTGTGGATATTTTATGGATGACTAATTACCGTAATTTTCGGACTATAAGTCGCAGTTTTTTTCATAGTTTGGGTGGGGGGGCGACTTATACTCAGGAGCGACTTATATGTTGTTTTTTTTTTCAAAACATTTCAAAAAAAAAAAAAAAAAAAAAAAATGAAACCGCGATAAACGAACCGCAATGTAGCAAGGGATTACTGTAATTTGAATTTCAAGTGACGACAGCAGCGCGAAACCATCTGCGTCACTCCAATTCATTAAATCCATCAATCGTCCTTTGCCAACAATGCGTGCGCGCCGCTGACGGCTTTTGCACTTAAAAATATTCCACAGGCCCATATAACGATATATAAATTATATATCAAGTAACTATTATATAAGCAATAATGTTATCAAACCATCTGTGCACTCTAAATCATTAAATCCATCGATCAAATTCCTCGTCCTTTGTCAACATCGCCGCGCGTGCGCCCTGACGTCAGCCTCGTCGTTATTCCACAGATCTACTATATAACTATATTGTAGCGTTAACAAAGTTCAAGGAAAGACGTGGGTTTGGTAAACGGCTCCTTATTTAACAAAACAAACTTACAGGCGTGTGGCGGCGTGGACTTCCAGCCACGGAAGTGAAACAGAGCTCCATAGAATAAGACCGGGCGTGCGTAAAAGCATTGTCCAAGCCCCATCCACCGTCCCTGGACAGCCACCCGGCCGAGCGCCGGCGCCCGACTTCAATCCACGAAAGTGAAAGTAAGCTGGACGAGTGACGCGCGACGTCGCGCTGCTGACGTCAGCAGCGCGACGCGACGTCGCGGTCGCGCGTCAGCAGCGCGACGGTTGTTTACATAAAGGACAAAGATCGACTCGTCCAGCTTTCTTTCACTTTCGTGGATTGAAGTGGGCGCTGGCGCTCGGCCGGGTGGCTGTCCAGGGACGGTGGATGGGGCTCGGACAATGCTTTTACGCACGCCCGGTCCTACTCTACCGAGCTGTCTTTCAGCTCCGTGGATGGAAGTCGAGGGCCGCCGTTCAGCCGGGTGGCTGTCCGAGGACGGTGGATGGGGCTCGGTCATGGCTTTTACGCTCGCCCGGTCCTATCGTATGGAGCTCTCTTCCCCTTCCGTGGCTGGAAGTCCACGCCGCCACACGCCTGTAAGTTTGTTTTGTTAAATAAAGAGCCGTTTACCAAACCCACGTCTTTCCTTGAACTTTGTTAACGCTACAATATAGTTATATAGTAGATCTGTGGAATAACGACGAGGCTGACGTCAGGGCGCACGCGCGGCGATGTTGACAAAGGACGAGGAATTTGATCGATGGATTTAATGATTTAGAGTGCACAGATGGTTTGATAACATTATTGCTTATATAATAGTTATTTGATATATAATTTATATATCGTTATATGGGCCTGTGGAATATTTTTAAGTGCAAGAGCCGTCAGCGGCGCGCATGCATTGTTGACAAAGGACGATTGATGGATTTAATGAATTGGAGTGACGCAGATGGTTTCGCGCTGCTGTCGTCACTTGAAATTCAAATTACAGTAATCCCTTGCTACATTGCGGTTCGTTTATCGCGGTTTCATTTTTTTTTTTTTCTTTTTTTTTTTTGAAATTTTTTGAAAAAAAAAACACATATAAGTCGCTCCTGAGTATAAGTCACCCCCCCACCCAAACTATGAAAAAAACCGCGACTTATAGTCCGAAAATTACGGTATATGTTTTTATTTCACTTTTTTGGGCATTTTATGGCTGGTGCGACTTATACTCCGGTGCGACTTATAGTCCGAAAATTACGGTACATAAATATATTTTTTCTTTAAAAAGAATATTTGGGGTTGCAGCGTTACTCCGCGGTAATGTCATCTCCCAATCACGTTACTTGAAATTGAATTTGCACAATGCACAATAAAAAGACACAAGAACTTAAAAAGATAATAAAACAAAAAATTAACTTTAAAAAATAAAAAACATACAGTACTAGAACAAAAAAAAAGAAACAGCAGTCTTGCTGTAAAGCTCATTCTTGTTGGGTGAATTTACAAGTCAGTTTCTCTGTAAAGGGAATCCAAATCAGGGATACTATTACTGTATAAAGTAGTTTTGGACACATGTCGCAAAACAAAAGAGACTGGCACCTAGGCCTGATATAGTTTTGTTGACCTTTACCCAATTTTTTTTTTCAATTACCGTAAATTCCGGACTATAAACCGCACCGGATTATAAGCCGCACCAGCTAAAATTGGGGGATATTTGAGTTTTTTTCTTATATAAGCCGCACCGGACTATAAACCGCACGTGCACACGCATTTTCTACAAAGAAAGACCGTTCACAGAAAGCCTTTTTAAAGTTTTAATAACATACTTTAACATGTCTTTCTAAACATTGCCTGTGACGCAGCAGTAGTACCGCAGCAACACGGAAGTGTGCACGCGAGTTATTAACAAAGAAAGACTGGACACAGAAAGCTTTTTTAAAGTTTTAATAACATACCTTAACATTTCTTTCCAACGCGAGTTATTAACAAAGAAAGACTGGACACAAAGCTTTTTTAAAGTTTTAATAACATACCTTAACGTTTCTTTCCAAACACTGCCCGTGACGCGGCAGTAATACCGCAGCAACACGGAAGTAACACAAGACTAATAGGGCTGGATTAAAAAAAACATACCCGGTAAAAGTCACTGAGACGCGGCGGTAACACAGCAGCAACACGGTAGTACAGCACCAACAGGGCTCGTTAAAAAACATACCAGTAAAAGTAAAAAAAGAGCTTCATCGTCTTCATCTTCCTCCTGTGCACTGAAACCATCGAAGTCTTCCTCCTCAGCGTCCGATTGGAATAGCGTTAGATATCCTTCGCCTCACACTTTCTCAGTCTCTCTTTCGTCGTCGCTTTTATGCATTTCTTCGAGTGTGATGAGGGTCTGTTCATGCAAATTTTATTCATGCACGAAGCGCTAAATTACATTAAACTAGCGAGCGACACGTATAGCTCCAGAGTAGACGGGACCACGAAATAAAGAAAAGGGTGACGCAAGACAATGTCATCAACATCGACTGCCTTTAGCTTAAAAGCGGCATCATATGCATTTCTTTTGTCCCCCATAATGACGGTTTGTGTATAAAAGCTCCCTTTCAGTAATGTCTGTCTTGATCTCGTTCTGTCTCTTCTTCGTGTGAATTATACGCCTATCAAAACACAAACTAGCACGTCTTCTTCGGCGCATTATCTCTTCTTCGTCTGTCTCTTCTTATCTCTAAGGAAATGCTTTTTGGTTCCGAAGAAAACATCCAGCCGATGCTCGGCCCCGCGTCAGCCACCGCAACGGTCACCACGCTGTAACAGCTGGATTTGATGAAGAGCTCCCGCGAGCCGTCGCCAAACTGGGAAATATCCTCGATGCTGAGCGGGACGGCCATCGTGAGTTCTCCGGACTTTAGAAGGTTGATTTCCGAATCCTGTACAGTGGCAACGTTCTCCTCTGGCTCGTCAGGGGCTAATTCTCCTACGCCTATATTCAGGGATCCGGATGGCCTTTGCTCGTGCTCTGCCTCAAATTAACCTTCTGAATAAAATGCATTAAAAGTTCACGTTCATTACAACTTGTTTTTGGTGAGCAAAATGTCAGAAGAATTGAATTTAAATGCTGATTGATTGGGTTTTAATACAATGCAGATGGTCCAAACAGCGCCACTGCTTTGTGTAATCTCTGAGTCACATGGCAGAGTAAGAGAAAGGGTTTAGAGCCCTTTGACGCAGGTCACCTAGCGTGCATTCCTACTAAAGCTCATAATAGTCACAAGCAACACAACCAGAATAAGCAGCAGCCATAGTAGTGTTTCAAAATAGTATTTTTGTTGTTTTTTTCTTCAAGATACCGCAGTGTATAAAAGTGATCAAGTCATCACAAAAATCACGAAAAAATCCTTATATAAGCCGCACCTTGGGCCGCAGGGTTCAAAATTTTGGAAAAAGGTCGCGGCTTATAGTCCGGAATTTACGGTAATTTATTTTTACTAATTTTGTTCTTGCAGCTAAACACAAGAGCAGCTTTATACTTGGCAGCAGAAAAGGACTTTTGTTCTGTCTGAGGCCCCGTTTTCTTTTGGGAGACACATGAACAAAGATGCTTTTTAACAGGGCGTCATTAACTGTTTTTATTTTTCATTTATTCTAGTTGAAGGGAAATGGTTTAATCACCCTGAGGTTTATTAGATACAAACAGTGCAGTGTTTGACGCAGTATCCAAAGTGGATGTGTGTGCGTGTGTGTGTGCCCGCGCGCGTGCGTGCGTGCGTGTACGCACGCGCGCGCGCGTGTGTGAGTGAGTTTTTAGGGGCCAAAGATAGAATTACAAAACAGTGGCTTGTGTTTTGTTCTCTGCAGACTGGAAAGAGCGATCCAGGGCGCTTGCGTGTGTTTGCTCACATGTTGAGCTCTTGATTTGTGAAATAAAGAACCGGTTGCCAAACCCACGTACCTGGTACTTTGGTAACGCTACAATATAGTTAGTTATATACGTAGATCTGTGGAATAATTGGAGCTTCCAACTGACAACGAGGCTGACGTCAGCGGCGCACGTAGGTCCGGAATCGACAGCTGTTTTTTTTTTTTTTTTTTTTTGACAGAGAGGATGAATATTCCGGTGGATTTATTGATTTGGAGTGACACGGATAGTTTGATAAAATTGTTGTTTATATTACATCTATTTGATACGTATATCTAGTCTGACGTCCGCGGCGCATGTAGTCTTTCCGGCGTCAACAGCTGTTTTGTTTTTTTCGTTTTTTTCAAGTGACACGGAAGATTCTGATGGATTTATTGATTTGGAGTGACACGGATGGTTCGATAAAATTGTTGTTTATATTATTGTTATTTCATACATAGTTTACCTATTGTTATATGGGCCTGCAGAAAAATTTGAACTGCAACGCGCCGCTGACGTCGGACTTGTTTACATAAAGGAGGACCAACTCGATCGATGGCTTTAATGATTTGGAGTGACACAGATGGTTTGATAAAGGTGTTATTTATGTTATAGTTATTTGAATAACTGTTATTGTTACGTCAGGCCCGTTCTCAGCTTCTCGTTTGTGTTTATGTCACGTTAGCATACCGTAACGTTTAACCTGTTGTTGCTCGTTCATGCCTGTTCTTGGTGTTGGATTTTGTTGAATAAATTTCCCCCAAAATGCGACTAATACTCCGGAGCGATTCATATATTTTTTTTCACTTTAACGTGCATTTTATGGCTGATGGGACGTATATTCCGGAGCGACTTTTAGTCCGAAAAATACGGTTATGTATTATTTTTAATAACGTCACCAAACGAGCCATATCCAGCTCGCGAGCCATAGGTTCTCGACGCCTGACTTAGAGCATGACTCTGCTGGCTTTGGCTTCTGCTGGCATGTGGCAAAGCAGACCTGATAGTGA
The DNA here is from genome assembly GCF_901709675.1 of Syngnathus acus. NCBI lineage: Eukaryota > Metazoa > Chordata > Actinopteri > Syngnathiformes > Syngnathidae > Syngnathus > Syngnathus acus. The sequence continues at coordinate 21,319,393 of NC_051089.1, read as the reverse complement.
ATCTCTAAGAATTCTTTGTGAACCACGACCCTTTTATACAACTTTAAAAGTTGTTAAAATAAACATTCAGCTATAGCTTGAGACTAATAGTGTTAGTTACTATTGCTTTAATATACAGTAAGATTGTATACGGTAGCAAAATAGTAAAGGAATCAGAAAACCTTTGGGGAGACACTTCTGGGTCTCGAAGCACAAATGTGGAGTTGCAGGTATTGGACGGTACTTAATGTTTTTATGTAGTACGTATATCCGAAAATGAGTCCATCTTCTTGAAGAGGTCTACTGCATGTGATATTTACTACATCGATACATTTTTTATACTGCTTGTTCATATTAGATGTGCCACTCACTTATTTTGTTAGAATGAAAAAAAGATTTCACATCCCACAACTCTCTGCTACGACCATTCATCCTATCATTTATCTAAGAATTGTTGTAAGTAAATTTCTGCATAACATCCTTCTTCACCTGTGTGACTTTAATTTGTGTTTACAAAGCCATTGATGGGGTTCATCTTAATGCTGAGTGCCAAGCAGGGAGGCAATGGGTCCCATTTTTATAGTCTTTGGTATGACCCGGCCGGGTTACTTAAGTCCGTAAACATAAAATTATTTCAGAAAAAAGATCATCTTTGGGAACAACCGGATGTTATTCTGCCGGTCAGTATCACTGCGCATGCAGTAGCAAACTCGATAGCGAAGAAATATGTGAGACTCTCAACGGGATCACCAATATTTGAGTGATGTTCCAGTTATTTATCACAATTATTTATTATAAAGGAAAAAAAAGTTAAAGTCCCAATGATCGTCACACACACACCTGGGTGTGGTGAAATTTGTCCTCTGCATTTAACCCATCCCCGTGTGCTTTTAATCCATCCCCTGGGGGAGAGGGGAGCAGTGAGCAGCAGCGGTGCCGCGCTCGGGAATCAGTTGGTGATCTAACCCCCCAATTCCAACCCTTAATGCCAAGCAGGGAGGCAATGGGTCCCATTTTTATAGTCTTTGGTATGACCCGGCCGGGGTTTGAACCCACAACCTTCCAGTCTCAGGGCGGACACTCTACCACTAGGCCACTGAGCTTATTATAATAATAATATATATAATATACTATATAATAATTATTTATTTATTATTCACAATTGTCATGGTGATCTTTCTGGTGATTTCTTAACTAGGCTGGATGTATTTTTTTTGTTGGCGTTGATTTCTCCGACTGCCCAGAAAGGCACCACCGCGATCAGTTAGGTTAAAATGAAAAGAGAGGAAAGTGACGTTGTAAAGAACCATCCGTGACAAGATTTTCTTCAAAAATCGTTGTACCATGATTTTCTTCACAAAAAAAAAAAAAGAAATAAAAAAAAAAAGAAAAAAATTAAAACAAATTGTACCCATGTATAATGCGCACCCCAGATTTTAGGGCAATAAATTAGTTAAATTTTGCGCATTATACATGGGAAAAAATGGTATATTCAGATGGAGCTGCGAATGTTGGAACAGGCCCGACTTGCCACCTGTGTGGGCAGCATTGCAGAACTAAGTAAATGTGTGTGTGTGAAGGGGTTAGGGGCTTACTGTGTGTGTGGTGCCGCAATCACAGTTGGCACTTGTGTTTCGTGTGTGTTTGTTTAAACTGTGAGCAGTGGTAGCCTCACTATAACCTGCCATATATATTTACCGTAATTTTCGGACTATAAGTCGCGTTTTTTTTTCATAGTTTGGGTGGGGGAGCGACTTATAATAAGTCTTATTATAAGACACACTTGTGTTTTTTTTCAAATATTTTCCCAAAAAAAAAAAAAGTGAAACCGCGATAAACGAACCGCGATGTAGCAAGGGATTACTCTAATTTGAATTTCAAGTGACGTCAGCAGCGCGACGCGGCGTGGCGGTTGTTTACATAAAGGACAAAGATTGATCACGGGATGACGAAGATGACGAAGGGCCCCACGTACTACCGGCATCATTAGCGGCTTTGTTTCTAAGTGACACGGCGGACGAAGAGTTTTAAGGATTTGGAGTGACACAGCAGGTTTGAAAAACTATTATGGCTTTTACCCACGCCCGGTCCTACTCTCCGGAGCTCTCTTTCACCTCCGTGGATTGAAGTCGGGGGCCGGCGCTCGGCCGGGTGGCTGTCCAGGGACGGTGGATGGGGCTCGGACATGGCTTTTACGCACGCCCGGTCCTACTCTACCAAGCTCTCTTTCACCTCCGTGGATGGAAGTCGAGGGCCGGCGCTCGGCCGGGTGGCTGTCCGGGGACGGTGGATGGGGCTCGGTCATGGCTTTTACGCACGCCCGGTCCTATTCTATGGATCTCTCTTACACTTCCGTGGCTGGAAGTCCACGCCGCCACACGCCTGGAAGTTTGTTTTGTTAAATAAAGAGCCGTTTACCAAACCCACGTCTTTCCTTGAACTTTGTTAACACTACAATATAGTTATATAGTAGATCTGTGGAATAACGACGAGGCTGACGTCAGGGCGCACGCGCGGCGTTGTTGACGAAGGACGAGGAATTTGATCGATGGATTTAATGATTTAGAGTGCACAGATGGCTTGATAATACTATTGCTTATATAATAGTTATTTGATATCGAATTTATCTATCGTTATATGGGCCTGTGCAATATTTTGAAGTGCAAGCGCCGTCAGCTGCGCGCACCCATTGTTGACAAAGGACGAACGATGGATTTAATGATTTGGAGTGACACAGATGGTTTGAAAACATTCATCCATCCATCCATCCATCTTCTTCCGCTTATCCGGGGTCGGGTCGCGGGGGCAGCAGCTTCAGGAGGGACTCCCAGACTTCCCTCTCCCCAGCCACTTCATCTAGCTCATCCCGGGGGATCCCAAGGCGTTCCCAGGCCAGCCGAGAGACATAGTCTCTCCAGCGCGTCCTGGGTCGTCCCCGGGGTCTCCTACCGGTGGGACATGCCCGGAACACCTCCCCAGGGAGGCGTCCAGGAGGCATCCTGATGAGATGCCCGAGCCACCTCATCTGGCTCCTCTCAACGTGGAGGAGTAGCGACTCTACTCCGAGTCTCTCCCGGATGACCGAACTCCTCACCCTATCTCTAAGGGAGAGCCCGGACATCCTGCGGAGAAAACTCATTTCGGCCGCTTGTATCCGGGATCTCGTTCTTTCGGTCACGACCCATAGCTCGTGACCATAGGTGAGGGTAGGAGCGTAAATCGACCGGTAAATTGAGAGCTTTGCCTTTTGGCTCAGCTCTCTCTTTACCACGACGGACCGGTACAGAGTCCGCATTACTGCCGACGCTGCACCGATCCGCCTGTCGATCTCGCGCTCCATCCTCCCCTCACTCGTGAACAAGACCCCAAGATACTTAAACTCCTCCACTTGGGGCAGGATCTCATCCCCGATCCGGAGAGGGCATTCCACCCTTTTCCGATCGAGGACCATGGATTCGGATTTGGAGGTGCTGACCCTCATCCCGACCGCTTCACACTCGGCTGCGAACCGCTCCAGTGAGAGCTGGAGATCACGGCCTGAAGAAGCCAACAGCACAACGTCGTCTGCAAAAAGCAGAGACGCGATGCTGAGGTCCCCAAACCGGACACCCTCAACGCCTCGGCTGCACCTAGAAATTCTGTCCATAAAAATTATGAACAGAATCGGTGACAAAGGGCAGCCTTGGCGGAGTCCAACCCTCACTGGGAACGAATCCGACTTACTGCCGGAAATGCGGACCACACTCTGGCATCGGTGATACAGGGACCGAACCGCCCTTATCAGTTGGCTCGGTACCCCGTACTCCCGAAGCACCCCCCACAGAACCTCCCGAGGGACACGGTCGAACGCCTTCTCCAAGTCCACAAAACACATGTGGACTGGTTGGGCGAACTCCCATGCACCCTCGAGGATCCTGCTGAGGGTGAAGAGCTGGTCCACTGTTCCACGGCCAGGACGAAAGCCACACTGTTCCTCCTGAATCCGAGGTTCGACCTCCCGACGGACCCTCCTCTCCAGCACCCCTGAATAGACCTTACCAGGGAGGCTGAGGAGTGTAATTCCCCTGTAATTGGAACACACCCTCCGGTCCCCCTTCTTAAAGAGGGGAACCACCACCCCAGTCTGCCAATCCAGAGGCACTGTCCCCGATGTCCACGCGATGCTGTAGAGACGTGTCAGCCATGACAGCCCCACAACATCCAGAGCCCTTAAGAAATCCGGGCGGATCTCATCCACCCCCGGGGCCTTGCCACCGAGGAGTTTTTTAACTACCTCAGTGACTTCAACCCCAGAGATTGGAGAGTCCGCCTCAGAGTCCTCAGGCCCTGCTTCCACAATGGAAGGCGTGTCGGTGGAATTGAGGAGGTCTTCGAAGTATTCTCCCCACCGACACACGACGTCCCGAGTCGAGGTCAGCAGCACGCCATCTCCACTGTAAACAGTGTTGACGTTGCACTGCTTCCCCCTCCTGAGACGCCGGATGGTGGACCAGAATTTCCTCGAAGCCGTCCGGAAGTCATTCTCCATGGCCTCGCCGAACTCCTCCCACGCCCGGGTTTTTGCCTCAGCAACCGCCGAAGCCGCGTTCCGCTTGGCCATCCGGTACCTGTCAGCTGCCTCCGGAGTCCCGCAGGCCAAAACGGCCCGATAGGACTCCTTCTTCAGCTTGACGGCATCCCTTACCGCCGGTGTCCACCAGCGGGTTCGGGGATTGCCGCCACGACAGGCACCAATGACCTTACGGCCACAGCTCCGGTCGGCCGCCTCAACAATGGAGGCGCGGAACAAGGTCCACTCGGACTCAATGTCCCCCGCCTCCCCCGGGACGTGGGAAAAGCTCTGCCGGAGGTGGGAGTTGAAGCTCTTCCTGACAGGGGATTCCGCCAGACGTTCCCAGCAGACCCTCACAGAACGTTTGGGTCTGCCAGGTCGGACCGGCATCTTCCCCCACCATCGGAGCCAACCCACCACCAGGTGGTGATCAGTTGACAGCTCCGCCCCTCTCTTCGCCCGAGTGTCCAAAACATGCGGCCGCAAATCCGATGACACGACTACAAAGTCGATCATCGAACTGCGGCCTAGGGTGTCCTGGTGCCAAGTGCACACATGGACACCCTTATGTTTGAACATGGTGTTCATTATTGAAAATCCGTGTCGAGCACAGAAGTCCAACAATAGAACACCGCTCGGGTTCAGATCGGGGGGGCCGTTCCTCCCAATCACGCCCTTCCAGGTCTCACTGTCATTGCCCACGTGAGCATTGAAGTCACCCAGTAGAACGACGGAGTCCCCAGAAGGAGCGCTCTCCAGCACTTCCTCCAGGGACCCCAAGAAGGGTGGGTACTCTGAGCTGCCGTTTGGTGCATAGACACAAACAACAGTCAGGACCCGTCCCCCCACCCGAAGGCGGAGGGAGGCTACCCTCTCGTTCACCGGGGTGAACCCCAATGTGCAGGCGCCCAGCCGGGGGGCAATAAGTATACCCACACCTGCCCGACGCCTCTCACCGTGGGCAACTCCAGAGTGGAAGAGAGTCCAGCCCCTCTCGAGAGGGCTTGTACCGGAACCCAAACTGTGTGTGGAGGCAAGTCCGACTATATCTAGTCGGAACTTTTCTGCCTCGCACACCAGCTCGGGCTCCTTTCCAGCCAGAGAGGTGACATTCCATGTCCCAAGAGCCAGCTTCTGCAGCCGGGGATCAGACCGCCAAGGTCCCTGCCTTTGGCCGCCGCCCAGCTTGCAATGCACCCGACCCCTTTGGCCCCTCCCACAGGTGGTGAGCCCATGGGAAGGGGGACCCACGTTTCCTTTTCGGGCTGAGCCCGGCCGGGCCCCATGGGCGAAGGCCCGGCCACCAGACGCTCGCCTTCGAGCCCCGCCTCCAGGCCTGGCTCCAGAGGGGGGCCCCGGTGACCCGCGTCCGGGCGAGGGAAAACGTGATCCATTAATTTTTATCATCATAAGGGGCTGATGAGCCGTGCTTTGTCTGGCCCCTCACCTAGGACCCGTTTGCCATGGGTGACCCTACCAGGGGCATGAAGCCCCAGACAACATGGCTCCTAGGATCATAGGGGCACGCAAACCCCTCCACCACGATAAGGTGACGACTCACGGAGGGGGTTTGAAAACATTATTGCTTATATAAATTATATATCAAATAACTATTATATAAGCAATAATGTTTGAAAACATTATTGCTTATATAATAGTTATTTGATATATAATTTATATATCGTTACATGGGCCTGTGGAATATTTTGAAGTGCAAGCGCCATCAGCGGCGCGCACGCATTGTTGACAAAGGACGATCGATGGATTTAATGAATTGGAGTGACACAGATGGTTTTGTTAACGTGTTATTTACGTATGTAATAGTTTTTTGAATAACTCTGAATTTTACGTCAGGGCCGTTCTCAGCTCTTCGTTTGTGTTTATGTCACGTTAGCATACCTATCGTTTAGCCTGTTGTTGCTCGTTCATGACTGTTCTTGGTGTTGGATTTTGTCGAATAAATTGCCCCCCAAAATGCGACTTATACTCCGGAGTGACTTATATATGTTTTTTTCACATTTTTGGGCATTTTATGGCTGATGCGACTTGTACTCCGGAGCGACTTATAGTCCGAAAATTACGGTATATATACATATATAGTAATGTTATATGTAATATGTATAGTATTATACATATATAGTAATGTTATATGTATGTGTTATATGTAATATGTATAGTATTATATATATATATATATACATATATACAGTGCCTTGCGAAAGTATTCGGCCCCCTTGAACCTTTCAACATTTCGCCACAAATAAAAAACTGAAAAGTGGGTCGTGCAATATTATTCGGCCCCTTTACTTTCAGTGCAGCAAACTCACTCCAGAAGTTCAGTGAGGATCTTTGAATGAGCCAATGTTGTCCTAAATGACTGATGATGATAAATAGAATGCACTTGTATGTAATCAAGTCTCCGTATAAATGCACCTGCTCTTTGATAGTCTCAGGGTTCTGTTTAAAGCGCAGAGAGAACCATGAAGACAAAGGAACACACCAGGCAGGTCCGAGATACTGTTGTGGAGAAGTTTAAAGCCGGATTTGGATACAAAAAGATTTCCCAAGCTTTAAATATCTCAAGCAGCACTGTGCAAGCAATTATATTGAAATGGAAGGAGTATCAGACCACTGCAAATCTACCAATACCCGGCCGTCCCTCCAAACTTTCATCTCAAACAAGGAGAAGACTGATCAGAGATGCAGCCAAGAGGCCCATGATCACTCTGGATGAACTGCAGATAACTACAGCTGAGGTGGGAGAGTCTGTCCATAGGACAACAATCAGTCGTGCACTGCACAAATCTGGCCTTTATGGAAGAGTGGCAAGAAGAAAGCCATTTCTCAAAGATATCCATAAAAAGTCTTGTTTAAAGTTTGCCACAAGCCACCTGGGAGACACACCAAACGTGGAAGAAGGTGCTCTGGTCAGATGAAACCAAAATCGAACTTTTTGGCCACAATGCAAAACAATATATTTGGCGTAAAAGCAACACAGCTCATCACCCTGAACACACCATCCCCACTGTCAAACATGGTGGTGGCAGCATCATGGTTTGGGCCTGCTTTTCTTCAGCAGGGACAGGGAAGATGGCTAAAATTGATGGGAAGATGGATGGAGCCAAATACAGGACCATTCTGGAAGAAAACCTGTTGGAGTCTGCAAAAGACCTGAGACTGGGACGGAGATTTATCTTCCAACAGGACAATGATCCAAAACATAAAGCCAAATCTACAATGGAATGGTTCACAAATAGACGTATCCAGGTGTTAGAATGGCCAAGTCAAAGTCCAGACCTGAATCCAATCGAGAATCTGTGGAAAGAGCTGAAGACTGCTATTCACAAACGCTCTCCATCCAACCTCACTGAGCTCGAGCTGTTTTGCAAGGAAGAATGGGCAAGAATTCCAGTCTCTCGATGTGCAAAACTGATAGAGACATACCCCAAGCGACTTGCAGCTGTAATTGCAGCAAAAGGTGGCGCTACAAAGTATTAGCGCAAGGGGGCCGAATAATATTGCACGCCCCACTTTTCAGTTTTTTATTTGTTAAAAAAGTTTAAATTATCCAATAAATTTCGTTCCACTTCACGATTGTGTCCCACTTGTTGTTGATTCCTGACAAAAAATTAAAATTTTATATCTTTATGTTTGAAGCCTGAAATGTGGCGAAATGTTGAAAGGTTCAAGGGGGCCGAATACTTTCGCAAGGCACTGTATATATATATATATATATATATATGTATATATATATATATATATATATATATATATTAGGGGTGTAACGATTCATCGATACACATCGATTAATCGATATAATGCTCTACGATTTGTTGGCATCGATGCTAAACGTAAACATCGATCTATATCGCCCGTTTTTGACCTCGGACATTAGACGCGACTTTATTTTGAAATCCAGTTCATTGTTGCTTGCTTCCTCTTTCCGGGAGCAGTGCGCGGCGTGTTGTGTTGTGAGCAGAGCAGGCACGTGAAAGGGGAGCCGACAACTACGCGTCTCCTGGGCTGGTGCTATGGCTAGTGTCCAAGAAGTTAGTGTATAGTTCTCTGGTATTGCAAGAGAATGTGGGTTTTTTTTTGCATTTGGATTAGAACATATGGTCAAGGTGTAATGTTTACTACATTCATTATAAAGAACTTATTTTTGTTTTGTAATTAAATAGTTCAGTAATGCACTTTAAAGTTAATGGTATTACAAAAAAAGAAAGAATATTCATTTTTCTTTACTTATATGAGTAAAAAATATAGGAATTTGATAAAGTTCAGTGTTAAAATAAGCACTTTGTATACTACAATACTCTTGTAATTTCCTAAATAAAGAGTTTGCAGTACCTTGTTGATTTTGCGTATGAATTGTTATAAATCGGGATATTGTTCTATATCGATCGTAGAGCACTATATCGTGATGTATCGTGAATTAATCACAGCAGGCTTTAAGATATCGGCAAATATCGTATCGTGCTTCTTTGTATCGATATGATATCGTATCGTGACAAAACCCGCGATTTACACCCCTAATATATATATATATACCTACTCTGAATAGAACATTCACAAAGAAGGTAGGGTTAGAAATTTTTTTTTTATATATTATAGTATATATATATATATATTATTTTTTTTTTCCCTAACCCTACCTTCTTTGTGCATGTTCTATTCAGAGTAGGTAATTTTACATATGTTGTTATTGACTCAGAATCACAACAGTTTGTTCTTGTTTAGGAGTAAATGTTGATTAATAGCTCAGTGGGGTATTCCAGGTAGATGATTCAGCAATGAGTCCAATTGTGACTTTGAGTTTGACTTACCGTGAGACAGGAAACTGAACTTGGGTTTCTTACAGAAAACGTGCAAGGGAGCATTTTAGCTTCCCAGTGTCAGTTTCCTTGGTGAGCGACTCAGAGTTTCACTTACGCCTCTTCTTCAAATTACAAACCCAGATATTGCTTTGGATTCCCTACTCACAAATTTTCACTAAACCTGCTTTCTGGAATACCCCCTGCGCATTTGCGTGTTATTGCCAACAAATGTACAGTAGACATTTGTCAACATAATCAGATTTCATATTGTACATGCGTAAATAGAGAAAAAATGTTCTTGCACTGTCTCTAAGTTTGGAGGCAAAATACCGTAATTTTTAGTTGGAAGTCTGGAGCCATGATGTGAATGGTTATTTAACTACCATATATAGCACAGGTGTCAAACTCCAGTCCTCGGGGGCCGCATTCCTACATGTTTTCCAAGTTTCCCTCGTTAAACACACCGGATTCAATTATCAGGCTCCTGCAGAACGTGAGGATGAACTGATCATTTGAAAAAAAAAGAAGAACATGCTTTACTTACAGACAATCAATATGGATTCTGAGGCAACCGATCTACATCACATGCACTAATTGAATTAATGGAAGAAATAACTAACTCTATGGATAAAAAGAAATATGCAGTGGGGTTGTTTATTGATTTAAATAAAGCATTTGATACAATAAACCATGATATATTAATACATAAACTAGAACAATATAAGATCAGGAGTATAGCACTACATTGGACAATAAGTTATTTAAAAGACAGGAAGCAATTTGTAAAATTAGAAGATGTACAGTCAAGCTGGTTGGACATTGTTTGTGGTGTGCCACAGGGGTCAGTGTTGGGACCAAAATTGTTTATCATGTACATCAGGGGTCCCCAACCCCCGGTCCGTGGTTTACTTGGTACCGAGCCGCCAAGCCGCACAGGATTTATTTATTAACGATCAATTCATTCTGGTCAAGACGCTCGTCCCGGTCACGTGACATGTTTTCCCAGTCGAGCCAGCAAAACTAGCAAAAATGAGTAAGAATTTATTTTGAAAAATACAAAGCATTTGGCAATTCTCTCCCAATTACGTCGCTGTGTCTCTTGACACAAGACGCTCGTCTCGGTCACGTGACATGTCACCCCAGTCGAGCCCGCGAGGCAAGCAAAAATGAGCAAGAAAAAGAGAAGTTTGGAAAGCTTCTTCGGAAAGGGAAAAAAGCCCAATGAGGAGACTGAAGAAGAAGAGGTTACCACTTCTAAAAAGGAAAGCTGCATTTAAAAAGGAAAGCTGCATTTAAATGAACATTTCTGGAGTCTTACTTAAAATATGGATTTATTGCCACAGGTGACGCGCCAAGCGCACTCGGCACATGTGGCGATAGGCTAGCTAACGAGGCAATGAAGCCTTCAAAACTGCTTCGGCACATGGAGACCAAGCATCTTGCATTAAAAGACAAACCTTAACCACTTCGGGTGTCATTGTTTCCGATTACGCCTAGATGGGACCGGCTCGTTTCTGAGAAACAAGCTCGGTGCTCCCAATAAACAACGTAATGGTGAGTTTTATTTTTATGTGGTTTATATTTGTTTTTATGCCAGTCGTATCATTTTATTTCACCGTATTTATATATTTATTATAAATGTATTATTTATTTATATAAATGTATTATTTATTTACGTATATAAAGGCCGGTCCGCAAAAATATTTCTGACGCGTTGTTTCCGATTACGCCTAGATGGGAACGGCTCGTTTCTGAGAAACAAGCTCGGTGCTCCCAATAAACAACGTAATGGTGAGTTTTATTTTTATGTGGTTTATATTTGTTTTTATGCCAGTCGTATCATTTTATTTCATCGTATTTATATATTTATTATAAATGTATTATTTAATTATATAAATTTATTACTTATTTATATAAAGGCCGGTCCGCAAAAATATTTCTGACGCGTAACCGGTCCGCGGCGCAAAAAAGGTTGGGGACCACTGATGTACATAAATGACATACAGGACTGTCTCAGAAAATTAGAATATTGTGATAAAGTTCTTTATTTTCTGTAATGCAATTAAAAAAACAGAAATGTCATACATTCTGGATTCATTACAAATCAACTGAAATATTGCAAGCCTTTTATTATTTTAATATTGCGGATTGTGGCATACAGCTTAAGAAAACTCAAATATCCTATCTCAAAATATTAGAATATTTCCTCAGACCAAGTAAAAAAAAAGATTTATAACAGCAAAACAAAATCAAACATTTGAAAATGTCCATTAATGCACTCAGTACTTGGTTGGGAATCTTTTTGCACGGATTACTGCATCAATGCGGCATGGCATGGAGGCAATCAGCCTGTGGCATTGCTGAGGTGTTATGGATGCCCAGGATGCTTCAATAGCGGCCTTTAGCTCATTTGCATTGTTGGGTCTGGTGTCTTTCAGCTTCTTCTCCACAATATCCCATAAATTATCTGTGGAGTTCAGGTCAGGGGAATTGGCAGGCCAATCGAGGACAGTACTGGTGGTTTTGACACTGTGGGCAGGTGCCAGATCATGTTGGAAAATGAAATCATCATCTCCATAGAGCTTTTCAGCAGACGGAAGCATGTAGTGCTCGAAAATCTGCATTTACTCTGGACTTGATGAAACACAGTGGACCGACACCAGCAGCTGACATGGCTCCCCAAACCATCGCTGACTGTGGCAACTTCACACTGGATTTCAAGCAACTTGGATTTTGCTCCTCTCCAGCCTTTCTCCAGACTCTGGCGCCTTGACTTCCAAATGAAATACAAAACTTGCTTTCGTCTGAAAAGAGGACTTTGGACCACTCTGCAACTGTCCAGTGCTTCTTTTCCATAGCCCAAGTCAGACGCTTCAGAAGTGGCTTGACCATGGGAATACGGCTATTGTAGGCCATTTCCCGGACACGTCTGTGAACAATGGCTTTTGATACCTGGACTCCAGCTTCAGTCCACTCTCTTTGAAGCTCCCCCAAATTCTGGAAGCGACTCTTCTTCACAATGCTGTTAAAGCTGCGGTCATCTCTCTTGGTTGTGCAGCGTTTCCTGCCACATTTCCCCCTTCCAACAGACTTTTTGTGGATGTGCTTTGAAACTGCACTCTGTGAACAGCTTGCTCTTTGAAAAATTTATTTTTGTGTCTTACCCTCCTGATGGAGGGTGTCAATGATGGTCCTCTGGACAGCAGTCAGATCAGCAGTTTTCCCCATACTTGTGATTTAGTTTACTGAACCAAGCTGAGTGTTTTTCAAGGCTCAGGAAACCCTTGCAGGTGTTTCAAGTTAATTAGACGATTCAAGTGATTAGTTGAATACCCTACTAGTTTACTTTTTCATGATATTCTAATATTTTGAAAATATTTTAAGCTGTATGCCATAATCTGAATGCTTCCTCAGTTTCCAAAAAAACAACTTTTGAATTTGTTGATTCTAATCCTAGATACAGGTTTTGTTAATATGTCAGCAATCATGTTTTCTGATGGACAGTACACGATATCGATCTTTCTACCATTAAGTGCTTCACGAATGAAGTGGAAGTTAACATCAATGTGTTTTGATCGCTGTCTATTCACCAGGTTCTTACTCAAGGCGATGGCTCCTTGATTGTCCCCATAGATCTTTGCGCAACTGTATGTCGCATTAGTTGTACTAAGTTCATTCTGTTTTCACTTGTCAATCACTTCACTGGTTCTTTTTTCTCAAACAAGATATTTTAGGTTGCATTACCTGACATGTTTCGGCTTGTACTTCCGCCTTCTGAAGGCAGCAGATCCGTCGCCCAGTACTCCATCAAGTTCCAGACGGCGGCGCGTCGGAGCGACTGGAACACCCCGGCTCTCGTCAGCACCTTCCTCCACGGACTCGTGGGGTATATCAAGGATGAGATAGTGTCCTCAGACCCTTGAAGATGCCATGGACCTGGCTGCATGGGTAGATCGGCGGATCCAGTCAAGACGACGCGAGAAGAGGAAGGTGACTCCGCCCCCCGTCGCCGTGACACCAGCCCGACACCTCGGGTGTCAGGGAGGGCACCTGTTGCCCCGTCTGACCTGTCGTCCGCCAGGGACCCCGTCCACGTAAGCCAACGCGCCTTTACTACTACTCCCACCCAGCCCAGCTGGCCGGAACCGATGGAGATAGGACGCACCTCTCTCCTGGCAAAGGAGCGTAGTAGACGCCTCAGAGATAGGCTGTGCCTATACTGCGGGGGTGAAGGTCACTGGGTGGCCTCTTGCCAGAAGAGTGCTAAGAGCACCCGCCTAGCAGGGATCCGTTTGGGAGCGGTTTGCTTGCCCCCTACCACCTGTTGCAAGTCCCTGCTCCAGACCCGCTCTTCAACTCCAGCCCGTGCCCTTGCCTCTCGGGCCTCCGCTTCGTCAACCCGTAGGCAGCAGCCGCGGGCCCGGTCTCGTTGTCAGCCGCAGCCTGTGGCTCAGTCCCCTGCTCGGCTGGTGTTGCAACATCCGCAGCCTGGTTCTACTCCGATGGGCAAGGCGTTGCAATCTGACCGGCATCCTGCTCGAAGTCGTCCAGAAGAGAAACATTTGGTTCCCCTAGGTCGGCATCTCCCGATGCCAGAGCTGAGGAGGAGGACTGGGCGGTGGTGCCACCTGATGACGGTGCTTGGTTGACATGTTCGTCTGACTCAGACTTATCGGACTGTTATTAACGCGCGTCTGGGGTTTGTCGGTAGCTTTAACGTACAACTGTATCTGAAAGCTCAGTGCGCGAATTACGAGAATGCTGACGTCACAGCCCACACTCGAAATTCGGCACTGATAGAAATAGAGTGCAGAGTGCTACTGAGTGCACTTGTGAGTGTGCACTGAGGTTTCTGACACGGCTTCCGGGAGTAAAGGGTAAATGCGCCGGTGGGCGTTTCCCCATCTACTGGGGAAACACAGACATTGCAGGGAAAATGACCGCAAAAAATGTTTAATAATACAATTTATTCAGGTTTGGCGGGCCGGATTAAACGGCCCCGTGGGCCGGATGTGGTCCGCGGGCTGTAGTTTGTCCATGTTTGGCCTATACTGTTAGTATCCTTGGATTGTTTTTCAAATCTCTCACCTTTGAATTAACAAATAGGCTATGTCGGCCTACAGTAGGTAGGCCTACTGTACACTTTAAGGGTGAGGGGTTACTAAATATACTGTACGTATGAAACAAAACTACTGCCACATCACAACACAGACGTATTGCACAATGAAAATGTTGTATTTTGAATGACTTGTATTTTTTCCCCTCTAATCAGCTTCTATTATAGTATTGTGAGACCGGTACCATGATTTTGTTGAAAAAGAACACGTTATAGAAGAACACATCATTAAAAGTCACCGGTACATTCTTTAACAACAGGGAGGCCAACAGTGGTCCTCTCTACATTAGGTTTATTGGGGACTGTCTTTATGAAGTAAAATAAATTACAGACTATTATTTCATCCTGGAAGAGGGACCCTCCCATCTGTGGACTCTTCTCAAGGTTTCTCATTTCCCCTAGCTGGAGTTTTGAGTTTTTCCTTGCCCTCTTGGGAGTTTAAGATCAAGGGATGTTTGAGAATATTTGCCATTTTTCACATGTCCTGAGTGCTGTTAGTCACCTAAATGTTGAATAGAGGCTGTGATTTACCGAAGTCAAATTCCTTGTTTGGGACGCTCAAACATGGCGAATAAAAACTCTTGAATATTGAATCTTGAATTTCTAAAAATCAATGCAAATATTGGCAGCACGGTGTTGCACTGGTTAGCACATCCGCTTCACAGTTCTCAGGGTGCAGGTTCAATTCCACCTCCGGCCCTCACTGTGTGGAGTTTGCATGTTCTCCCCGTGCCTGCGTGGGTTTTCTCCGGGCACTTCGATTTCCTCCTACTTCTCAAAAACATGCATCGTAGGTTGATTGAGCACACTGAATTGCCCGTAGGTGAGTGTGAGTGCGAATGGTTGTTCGTCTCTGCGCCCTGCGATTGGCTGGCAACTGGTTCAGGGTGTCCCCCGCCTACTGCCCGATGACTGCTGGGACAGGCTCCAGCATGCCCGTGACCCCAAGCGGTACAGATAATAGATGGATGGATGCAAATATTATGCCACTGTACAAGAATTATACCCCAACCGAAAGTGTAAATCATTGACATGTTCGCAGAAATCAAACAATTTTAATAAAAGTACACCCAGCTCCAAAGTCAACAGATTTATTTCCTTTAGCACTGAAGTTGTTCACAGTTACATCACAAGGGAACACATTGCCAGTATTGATCCCGTTCGCTCAGTTGGATGCTCCGAGTCCATTCTGTGTGCTCTGGATTCCCAGTGTAGAAAAAGAGGAAAGCAAACAATAAAAGATATTGCTTTAAACTTCTCTCTGATTAGCCAACAGCCAAGCAAGGAGTGTGGCCTGGTCGCCAGCGAGGTCCCACGTGGAGAGACACAAGTAAGGAGGATGAATTGCATGATAATGATAAGCACATTAAAAAAAGAGGTCTTTAAGGTAGGGGGAAGTGTATGAATGAACAAAATAAAAGAACATTAGCAACATAAATAAGTTGAAATAGAAAAGGGAACAAGAGAATAAGTCCTACAACGACATGAAAAGAAAAGCCAAATGCTGAACATGCAAACAACCTTCAGAGGTCAAAGCTAAGTAGGAATTCTCCTGGTCGTTTAAACAAGCTTGTAAGTAAACTTGTCTTATTTACAGGATGAGAGCTTGGTGAGATCTGAGTCATCATACAAACTGACAATAAGCAACAAAGGTTGAAAGTTCTTTTCAAAGAGCTACCTCTACATTCTTAAATTACGGCAAATGACTCTCCCCCCAACACATAGATTACAAGGTTTTGTTCAACAACACAAAAATAATGAAATCCGACCAAAGATCTCTGCAACCAAATAATTTAAACATGGCAAAAGGAACCCGAACCCTATAAATAAGTGAGAATAAATTAACAACAAAAATAAAGTACAAAAATAGACACAGCGGTTCAGTCTTGTCTTAATCCTGCAGTACCTAATAATATATATTTTAAATTAAATACAGGGGCTTAAAAGTTTTCAGCCACTCATTAAAAGTGCAAAAGAAAATGAGATGTAGTGTCAGTGAGGCCCAGTCACACCAGGTCAAGGCAAACAATTCATTAGAATTCCAGATTCATTCTAGAAAATGTGTATAATCATACATAGTAAATTGCAAATAGTAACTGGGTTCATTATTCATTTTGTTTTGAAATGACTGATTTAAAAAACTACTCAAGTGAAAAATACAAGTAGTGATGCAAGACATGACATTGTAAATCAGATGGTAAATTGTAATGCAAATGTTATTTAACTGCTTTGACACCTGCGGAGATGCAGTGTTTTCAAATAGACAATGAACTGTAAAATGATACTCTTTGTCCTTAAATAATGTCTTGGTAATGATATATATATATATATATATATATATATATATTGCTTAATGTGTATATACGTATATATATATATATACGTATATACATACACATATACATACACCTACCGACTGCCCGATATACATATATATACTATATACATATATATATATATATATATATATATATATATATATATATATATATATATATATATGTATATATATAGTATATATACATATCAGTAACAAAGCCTATCCCAGCAGTCATCGGGCAGTAGGCGGGGGACACCCTGAACTGGTTGCCAGCCAATCGCAGGGCACACAGAGACGAACAACCATTCGCACTCGCACTCACACCTAGGGACAATTTTGGAGTGCGCAAACGGCCTAACAAGCATGTTTTTGGGATGTGGGAGGAAACCGGCGCGGGCTCGGGGAGAACAGGGAGAACATGCAAATTCCACACAGGGAGGGCCGGAGGTGGAATCAAACCTCGAATCGAATCGAAATATATATATATATATATATACGTATATAGTATATATATAGGCGGCTCGGTGGCGCACTGGGTAGCACGTCCCCCTCACAGTTAGGAGGGTGCGGGTTCGATTCCACCTCCGGCCCTCCCTGTGTGGAGTTTGCATGTTCTCCCCGGGCCCGCGTGGGCTTTCTCCGGGCACTCCGGTTTCCTCCCACATCCCAAAAACATGCTTGGTAGGCCGATTGCGCACTCCAAATTGTCCCTAGGTGTGAGTGCGTGTGCGGATGGTTGTTCGTCTCTGTGTGCCCTGCAATTGGCTGGCAACCAGTTCAGGGTGTCCCCCGCCTACTGCCCGATGACAGCTGGGATAGGCTCCGGCAAGCCCGCGACCCCCGTGGGGATAAAGCGGGGCAGAAAATGGATGGATGGATGCTTGGTAGGCCGATTGAGCACTCCAAATTGTCCCTAGGTGTGAGTGCGAGTGCGTATGGTTGTTTGTCTCTGTGTGCCCTGCGATTGGCTGGCAACCGGTTCAGGGTGTCCCCCGCCTACTGCCCGATGACGGCTGGGATAGGCTCCAGCACGCCCGCGACCCCCGTGGGGACTAAGCGGTACAGAAAATGGATGGATATAGATACGTATATATATACGTATATATATATATATATATATATATATATATATATATATACTACATATATGGTGTGACCAGGCCTTTACTACAGAGATACATGTTACAACACCTACAAAACAACACGCATTCTGTACAACTGAACATCATTCATTTATGCAAGATCCCCACACGTTTGAGCCGCATTAGAAACAAATGTCCCAAAGCTTAAAAAAAAAAAGTCATCCACAAAGAAAGAGAACTTGATAAAGAATCACAGCCATATAGATCTTTGTCCATCTCTCCATCTGTCTGCTTCATTACTCTTTCCTATCATTTGTGTGGAAGTTATTACAATCCACATGTTTATATTTGTGCATTTGCGTGTTTTTATGTGGGATATATTACATGGGAGGAACTGAAGCAAAAAAACAAAACAGTAGAACATGGGAGCGAATTGACAAACATCACTGTCTTAAGGCTATTTTTTTCTTTTATACAACTCTTTCAGGAAGAGATTTGTCTGGTGGGCGGAATGGACTGACAAAAGGCTTGAAGAGTTGGAAGTGGAGAAAAGTGAGGGTGGATGCTCAGTCTGTTCTGCAGACGCTTGTGGTGACGGAGAGGAGCGAGCAGGTTCTCAAGGACGTGCCGGGGTTAATAGTTATTGTGGATGATCCCTGGTGGCAGAGACAAGTTAAGCTATCAAACATAGGAGGACCACACAAAGCTAGTGAACACCCCCCAGGACAGCGATTGTGACAGAAGGTTGAGCTAGCAAAGCTACAGTACATTTGCTACAAATTAATTGAAATAGCCATTCCCATAAAGCTGTATAAAATCCATAGGTAAAGATGAAGTAGTTGAGTTGTGTCTCCCAGATGGGAGCCCTTTAGATAAGGGCAACATAAGCGGCTCTCCATCTTGTTTCAGGACCTGTTAACAACCTTTTTCATCTAGATATACACAGCTACTGCTCCTTAAGGTTGTTCTTGTGTCCTGTTGCTGGTGGCCATCTTTGTTTTGTCTTTGCCAGCAAGGCATTTCGAGTCTTTGGGCGGAGGCTGGTGGGGCTTGCTGCCGGGAGCATGCTTGTCAGGGGAGCTAGACTCGACGGGAGCACCGGGGGAGTGGGACGCTTGGGTGTTCTTGTCGTCTGAAAAAAGCTGTTTAATTACGTCAAAGAAGTTACTCAACGGGCTGCCTACACAGACGGATAAAGAAAAGGAAAAAGAGAGAGAGAGAGAGAGAGAGAGAGAGAGAGAGAGAGAGAGAGAGAGAGAGAGAGAGAGAGAGAGAGAGAGAGAACAAAACAGATGAGCAATGAGGTCAACATGAGAGGGATGAGAGGAAGAGTGGAGCTGGAGAAAACAAGACTCTTGCACATCTTGGAAAGACATTGTGGGTTTGTTGGAGCAGACAAGCTGTATGGACACACATCATCTGCTTTGACTTTCAGCATCCTAACTTCCATTTTTACTGATGAAGGGATTCACCTTGTCAATCATTGTATCTGCCACTAGTGTGGCTTGAAGATTTGAAACTCGTTTGAAACAATATATTTAAAAATAGATCAAGTGACATGATTCTGGCATTAGTTACATAAGGGAAAGGGAAAAATATAATCAAACAGCACTCTGCTGTACAGTTTGTACAGGTCACTGTATCCACCTTATTCCCAGGGTCAATTCTGTGCGGACAAATGTCGGAGGAACTTCTGGTAAGAGACCTGCAGCTAAATGCTCCCATTGAGATTTGTTTCATCGAGCAGTGTTTTTGAATGGTTTTCTACACCCACTTTCCCAAGCGATTATTGGCCCTGATTACGATGACAATTATCTTGCATGCCTTTAGCTTTCCCAGCTCAGGAAAAAGTGCTGTTTTGAGCCTCCAATGATTCCAACTGATCGTTCTAGTATTTGCAGGCCTTATTAGCCATAAGAAGGCAAAATATGCTCTTGTTTACACGTCATCATAAATAGTGCGGCTCATCATCCTTCGCGTGTTTTACTTTTGAATCTTTTGAAAAAAAAGTTTGCACACATATTTGACCATATTTAAGACAAGTTTTTTACCTGCAATATTTTTATAGCTACGTTCAGACCAAACGTGAGGTGAGCATTTCTGGTGGTGCGTATGTGTGTCATGGTACGGATGACGAGTTTGGAGAGATGTGATGCACGACCGTGTACTGATAATCTGCAAATTGGCTTATTTGCCCAAATTAGGAAAATTAAACTGTTGTCAAACATCACCTCTTGGCAGCCAATCAGCTTTGGAAATGTAATACGTCACACACAACGTTCTGTATATCTGTCTGTAGTCATCCTACAACACAGCAATGCAGGGACAGAAGCAGAAGAGAGCAGGCTTGAACAATGTTGAGCGAGGAAGTTGGCATACCTGTCATATGCATTTACTTGTATTTACTGCAGGAGGAAAAAGAGTGGCTCGGCTGCAGTCCCAGGAAAGAAGTGGAAGGACTCTGCAGTGTTGTCTTTTATCGACCCGCTGAAACGCTGTACCAAGCAAAGCCCCTCCCCTTCTCCGCATGCGAGAATGAAGCATCCACAACCCATACATACTCTGCGGTTAAACTTTGGAGAGTAAAGTGAGACGAAACAATCTCGCATTTGGTCTGAGCACAGCATAAGGATGACTTGTGGCAGATATATGATTGACTTGGGCATATCAATAAAGTTATGGGTGCTTTCACTGTGATATTTTCCTTCTCCCATTCAACTAGCACCCCCAGAGTTTGGTGCATGTTCCAGTTAAAAAAAAATTATGCGACACAATATGCATCACAACTATATCGTCCACATGTTTTATTGGTCAGGAACGTGAGTAAAAATATAAACATGTTTGCTGTATAGATTAGTAAGTGAAGCTGCGCTAATAAATCTGTCATGCGATTGACTCGTGGTCGACAGTCACTTGTCCTTTTCATTCTACCACGCTGCAGCACACCAGCAAATAGTGCACGCGACCATTAATTAATCCAACATCACATGGTGAAAGGATGTGTTGCTATAGCATTATTGATTATATAAGTCAGTTTTGAATCAGTCAGTTCTTAAGGTCACCAAAAAGTTGGTTAGCGCCAAAACTGATTGGTTGATGAGTCAGTTTACTCATTTAAGCTCAACCGTGCCACACAACACAGAAAGCTGTGAGGGGGATAATCAACGACACTTCAATTACTGTAAAACGTCCCAGTTTGAAAGCACCCAAAAACAGAAGTGAAGACACTGGACAATACAGAGCAGACAGTGTATGTTGTATTGTGTAAATATTGGTGAGGGATGCGTGGTTGTCAAATTGTTAGCAATGTTTGTGTCTGAGTCTCATTTTCCTCAGTTGAGATGGAGAGCTAATCGACACAGTGGAAGACAACTCATGAGTGGCTCATACGTAGAAAAAAAACACACAACCCATCTGTCTCTACAGCCACCGATTGAATATATTCAAAATATCTGGACATTGAGTGAAGAGTAAATATAGCCATCTGGAGCCCATGGACACTAATTTGTCAATTTCCAGGCATTCACTGACACCACCTTCAATTGCAATTTGTGTATGGGTCTTGTTGCCTTCAGCTTTGTCTTTAGTGAGTGAAAAAAAAAAACGTATTTGGTGGAAATCAAAATGATATTTCTTTGCCGCAAGCTTTCAGAAAGTCACAGTTTTGAGGCATTAATTGTTGGCTTGGGAAAAAATATGTGTTTGTATGGCCATTTTTCAAATTTTGACTTACACTTAAATAGTTCCTCCAAGAATCGACAATTCTGCAATCACGGAATCTATTGCAGAAATCGAAACTGTCACCAGAAATTAGGGTGAGAATATTAGATTTACATCTAGTTTTCATCCCAGCAGCTACATAGATGTCAAAATGGGCTCATACAGCAGGGCACAATGCCCAATAATATTTTTTTAAATATGACTTTTTATCTTCTCTGTAACATTAGAAACAGAAATATGACATCTGTAATGTGAACAGCACGTGGACGCAATATGACACGAATGCGCACAAAGCGATGTTGAATGACATGCACATCTTTTTATCTTTATTTTCATCTTTTTACCATCTCGTAATGACAGAGAAGCGATGCAGCAGAAGAAAGAAATATTTTGAGTAAGAGAAGTGGCATTTTTTCTCTGTCTATTTCTTTGTCTCAAGTCCGTAGTTTGGTTAAATGTTTTGCACTTTATGAGTTATGTTAATCAAATGTATTAAATAAATCTGCCAAAGATGGACAAAGATAATATTGATGTTGATTATTTTATGACCACAATCTTTCTCTTTTGCAAATAAATGCCTAAAATAATTCTTACTTCATTATTATATCAATTTGCTTTATAAATGGCCATTTCAGCTCAACACAATCATGAATTGCTCTTTGCAGAATCAGGATCGTTCTCTACAGACTCAACACCTTTTCTCTGCCGATTCCTGGTGGGACTACCTAAACTAGAGGGAAACAATTTCCGTAGAGAAGTCCAAGACAAATGATGTCAAATGAATTGAGAGCAAGGACTAAATGGGACAGAGGATTTAAGCATTTCATCTGTGTGTGTGTTACTCACCGACAAATGGCTGTTAGACAGCAGTTGCTCATAACATTGAAATGGACATCATGCATGCTGTGATAGCAAGATTTACACTTCCAGCACTGTGGTGACTGACCTCATACTGCTCACTGGACATTTTGACCATCTTCCTCTCTTTCATTGACAAGCAAACTCACACATGTTGACTGCACAACAAGAGGGAAACACTATCGACCTCCTGTATCCTTATTCATTGTGAAGGAAGCTCTTCCATAATTTGCATATTTCCATAACGTAATTATCTATCTAACTAATTAATTAGTTCGTTCGTTCAATCGAACGAACGAACGAACGAACGAACATTCATTCATTCATTCATTCATTCATTCATTCATTCATTCATTCATTCATTCATTCATTCATTCATTCATTCTCATTGTTGTTACGTTTATAGTGTGTTGTCCCATCCTATGTGCAGCTTTTCTTACAGCTACAGCTGCGTTTATTTAGTGTTCAATAGGGGTGTAAATCGCGGGTTTTGTCACGATACGATATCATATCGATACAAAGAAGCACGATACGATATTTGCCGATATCTTAAAGCCTGCTGTGATTCATTCACGATACATCACGATATAGTGCTCTACGATCGATATAGAACAATATCCTGATTTATAACAATTCATACGCAAAATCAACAAGGTACTGCAAACTCTTTATTTAGGAAATTACAAGAGTATTGTAGTATACAAAGTGCTTATTTTAACACTGAACTTTATCAAATTCCTATATTTTTTCTCATATAAGTAAGTAAAGAAAAATGAATATTCTTTCTTTTTTTGTAATACCATTAACTTTAAAGTGCATTACTGAACTATTTAATTACAAAACAAAAATAAGTTCTTTATAATGAATGTAGTAAACATTACACCTTGACCATATGTTCTAATCCAAATGCAAAAAAAACCCACATTCTCTTGCAATACCAGAGAACTATACACTAACTTCTTGGACACTAGCCATAGCACCAGCCCAGGAGCCGCGTAGTTGTCGGCTCCCCTTTCACGTGCCTGCTCTGCTCACAACACAACACGCCGCGCACTGCTCCCGGAAAGAGGAAGCAAGCAACAATGACCTGGATTTCAAAATAAAGTCGCGTCTAATGTCCGAGGTCAAAAACGGGCGATATAGATCGATGTTTACGTTTAGCATCGATGCCAACAAATCGTAGAGCATTATATCGATTAATCGATGTGTATCGATGAATCGTTACACCCCTAGTGTTCAATAAATAAAACTGAGTTGAGTGGCATTTGACATATTATTCTATCACGCATGTCATAGACCTGACTTTGATTGTAGAGATGTCTTCCAAAGCTTCTTTTAGCTCTCCATCTTACTTTCACCACAACAACATCCATCCATAAGACAAAGGCAATTGGTAAGTGCAGTAACACAGTCAAGTGCAAGAACATGCATCAGTACAGCCGACAAATAATTGCACATTTACTTATTTGCTTGAGTTTGTCTCCAAATGTTGCTCCATCGCTATGCGCTGTTATTGTGACTAACTTACCATGCGTATTCTCCAAAAACACAGCGACTTACATTCATGATACTTCACATTTTACTGCAGAGAATTTTTCAAATGTGAAGCTGATGACAAGGGCTGTACAACACAGCGTTAATGATTACCATGCAAGGTTTGTACATACCATAAACATACATTAGGGCAGACACACGATCTTTTTGATTTATTTGTAATTTAACAGATCAGATATTTAATATCTATGTGGTGGCAGAACAGAGAGCAGTGTTCTTTCATCAGATTAATTCCCATGTCAAATATATTTATGTGGTCTTACTTCCTTGCTATTTATGATATTGAGTGGTATGTTGTGTTGCAATGCTTTTGTCAAATAATGCCTCAGCAGTGTGGTTGTTGCATAGTGTATTATGGCAGGTTTCATTTCGGTTCCATTTTTTTAGCCAACAAACTAAATAAGCTCCATCATCTCCTATCTACTGCCAAGAAGCAATCATACATTTGACCTCTATCTTCAATAAACGTGCCTGTCATCAAAAGTAAGCGACTAGGATTCATTCAAGAAATGAGTCTGCTGTAAAGAAACAATTACTTTTATGGCTCACTCGTACAGTTTCAGATTTAGACGTTATTGCAAACAAGGTGTGCTCGTCAGTGTCTCCAGCATTTTCCCAATGTGGGTTAATGCCCGAGGTCCGGTATTCTAGTCACTCTGGGTCTTACCACGCTTGAAGGGTTTGCTTGGAAAAGGGGTCGAGCATTGACAGCCATCTGAGAGCAGTGACTGTCATTCTTTTTAAACATTGGGTTCTGAATAAAACACCACAATCAGTAGATGCTGAAAGAAAGGCAAGAGAACTGCAAAGAAAAATTCCCTTATATAATTCAGAAAAAAAAGTCTCATTCTAATAGCAGATTTTTGTGTTTTCTAATTCATGATTTTACGCCTTTTAGCTATGTTACTTTGCCGAATAAAATGTGAAAAAAGTGTGGTATTGTACCATTCATAATGCAGTAATTCTAATGATGCTCTGCTTCGAAATAAAGTACCGTTTTTTCCCATGTATAATGCGCCCCCATGTATAATACGCACCCTAAAAATGGCATGTTGATGCTGGAAAAAAGCCTGTACCCATGTATAATACGCACCCAAATTTTGCCTTTTTTTTTTTTTTTTTTAAAGTCCCAATGATCGTCACACACGCATCTGGGTGTGGTGAAATTTGTCCTCTGCATTTGACCCATCCCCGTGTGATTTTGATCCATCCCCTGGGGGAGAGGGGAGCAGTGAGCAGCAGCGGCGCCGCGCTCGGGAATCATTTGGTGATCTAACCCCCCAATTCCAACCCTTAATGCTGAGTGCCAAGCAGGGAGGCAATGGGTCCCATTTTTATAGTCTTTGGTATGACCCGGCCGGGTTACTTAAGTCCGTAAACGTAAAATTATTTCAGAAAAAAGATCATCTTTGGGAACAACCGGATGTTATTCTGCCGGTCAGTATCACTGCGCATGCAGTAGCAAACTCGATAGCGAAGAAATATGTGAGACTCTCAACGGGATCACCAATATTTGAGTGATGTTCCAGTTATTTATCACAATTATTTATCATTATAATAATAATATATATAATATATATAATAATTATTGATTTATTATTCACAATTGTCATGGTGATCTTTCTGGTGATTTCTTAACTAGATGTTAACTGGATGTATTTTTTTTGTTGGCGTTGATTTCTCCGACTGCCCAGAAAGGCACCACCGCGATCAGTTAGGTTAAAATGAAAAGAGAGGAAAGTGACGTTGTAAAGAACCATCCGTGACAAGATTTTCTTCAAAAATTGTTGTACTACCATGATTTTCTTAAAAAAAAATAAAAAATAAAAATAAAAATTTGACCCATGTATAATGCGCACCCCAGATTTTAGGACAATAAATTAGTTAAATTTTGCGCATTATACATGGTAAAAAACGGTAATACATATTTGATGAAACTGTGAATCAGTGAGAGCAATTGTACTTCTTTTTTAATTATCCTAATGCATAACAAGATGAGGATCAGGGTAATAATAGTAAGTATAGTAGGTATTCATTGTATTTAATTTTCATTGTAATAGGTCTTTATTTGAGTTTGATTTTTGTGTTCTTTAAATTCATTTAGTTTTAATTAGTTTTTAGATCAGGTTTGTTAGTTAAGTTTTTAATTCCCCCCAAATTGATTACCGTTTTTTTCCGTGTATAATGCGCAAAATTTAACTAATTTATTGTCCTAAAATCTGGGGTGCGCATTATACATGGGTACAAATTTTTTTTAATTTTTTTTTAAAAAATTTTTTTTTTTTTTTTTTTAAGAAAATCATGGTACAACAAAACCAACAACAGGACTGACCGACAATAGTGTGTTTGTACTGTGCTCTGGTCATTTCGTCAAAGAAGGGATAATAGTCCTCTTCTCTTCTTGACTGACAATGAATGTGATAGTTTAATACAATCAGCAAATAACAAAATGCGTATTACAGGTAATATTTTATTTCACAACACTTTGCCATGTTCCTTTCGTCTCTGCTGTTCACTTCAAACACGCTCCATACGAACGCAATGCTCTCGTATCAGACGCTTGCTCGATCACCTGCTCGTTTGCTGTCACAATGTACCCTACACAAATCCGAAACATTTGTTGCGGCTCCGAGTCACGACGAGGGGCAAGTTTTGGTTTCCAAGGGTGTTTTTATTCCTCTTCAACGTCTCTCCCATACAGAGCCGCCTTTTTCACATGTCCGCACGTCACTTTCCTCTCTTTTCATCTGATCGCGGTGGTGCCTTTACGGGCAGTCGGAGAAATCAACGCCAACAAAAAAAAAATACATCCAGCCTAGTTAAGACCATACCAAAGACTATAAAAATGGGACCCATTGCCTCCCTGCGTGTGTGACGATCATTGGGACTTAAAAAAAAAAAAAAAAAAAAAAAAAGCAAAAAAAAAAAAAGAAAATTGGGTGCGTATTATACATGGGTACAGGCTTTTTTCCAGCATCAACATGCCATTTTTAGGGTGCGTATTATACATGGGGGCGCATTATACACGGAAAAAAACGGTAGTTTTAATTAGGTTTATATAAGTTTTACTAATGGAATATTTGCTGAAAGGAATATTTAAAAAAAGATCATTGAGTATTGTGTAATATTGATAATAAAGTCCAACAATTCCTAAATGAGTGTTCCTTTTTCTGGACATCTGAACAGTAATACCAAAACATTTACATTTAAAATAAACCCTGAAAGCTCATATGGGAAATTATTGACAGATGAAAGTGAATATATAATTATGATTTTAACTATAGTTTGTTTTATAACAATAAAATGTAGTTTCAGTTTCTTTTTATAGCACTTTCATTTTTATTTTGATTTATCAACAAAATATGTATTCTGTTAGTTTTCATAAACTACAATAACTTTGGTCAGGATATTATGAAATTGAATGAGGATTGAAAAGATTGCAATATTCAATCATGTGATCTGTGTTTGCTCACTACAACACATTGCAGAATTAAACATGCAGTTATTTTAAAATAATGTGGCTATCTATTGTCAGGCAGTACATCCAGAACCATCCGCACACACAGTTCTTAACAGATGGACCTGCCCATGCAAATTCCATATACAGTGGAACCCTGGAAGTCAACCGCCTCGACTCGACATATTCGGTTTATGACAAAAATGTCTAGAAATGTTTGCCTCGGTTCTTGGACCCTAACACAAGGTTCATGCTGAAGAGTTGAGTTCATGCAATAACAACCGCGTATAAAAAGAGCTACTGAATTTGTAAACAATAGATTCAGCTTCACTGGGGTCGTGATAACACATGATAACAACCGTGTAAAAACAGTGATTTTCTATCTATCTATCTATCTATCTATCTATCTATCTATCTATCTATCTATCTATCTATCTATCTATCTATCTATCTATCTATCTATCTATCTACATATATAGTATCTATCTATCTATCTATCTATCTATCTATCTATCTATCTATCTATCTATCTATCTATCTATCTATCTATCTATCTATCTATCTATCTATCTATCTATCTATCTATCTATATAGTATCTATCTATCTATCTATCTATCTATCTATCTATCTATCTATCTATCTATCTATCTATCTATCTATCTATCTATCTATCTATCTCCGTCCGTACGTCCATCCTTATCTATCTATCTATCTATCTATCTATCTATCTATCTATCTATCTATCTATCTATCTATCTATCTATCTATCTATCTATCTATCTATCTATCTATCTATCTATCTATCTATCTATCTATCTCCATCCGTACGTCCATCCTTATCTATCTATCTATCTATCTATCTATCTATCTATCTATCTATCTATCTATCTATCTATCTATCTATCTATCTAGCTCCGTCCGTACGTCCATCCTTATCTATCTATCTATCTATCTATCTATCTATCTATCTATCTATCTATCTATCTATCTATCTATCTATCTATCTATCTATCTATCTATCTATCTATCTATCTATCTATCTATCTATCTATCTATCTATCTATCTATCTATCTCCGTCCGTACGTCCACCCTTTATCTATCTATCTATCTATCTATCTATCTATCTATCTATCTATCTATCTATCTATCTATCTATCTATCTATCTATCTATCTATCTATCTATCTATCTATCTATCTATCTATCTATCTCCGTCCGTCCATCCTTATCTATCTATCTATCTATCTATCTATCTATCTATCTATCTATCTATCTATCTATCTATCTATCTATCTATCTATCTATCTATCTATCTATCTATCTATCTATCTATCTATCTATCTATCTATCTATCTATTAAATGTTTGCCGTGTCAAACGCCGCTTACGGAGCGCATAAGGCTGTGCTCCAAGCTTTTGTTGTATTGTATTTTTTGTTGTTTTTGTGGGTTTATGTACTGTTTTAGAAAAAAATTTAATTATTGCTTCAGAATGTGACGGCTTCGCTTCTTGATGCTCCTTCTGGAATTACCGTTGAGATCCAGGGTTTTACTGTGTGTACTGCGTTAGCGTGTAATTCAGCATGCAAGTCTGCAGATCGTTTCATCCAAGTGAGATCAGTGAGAAGCTGTTCATTAAAAGACGCAAGTATGCATGGATGAGACGAGTGACAGAAAGATAGACTAAATGTGAGATTTGTGGTCGTGGGCTAAATGTTTGCATATAGTATATTGTAATTACTGATAAAAGTTTATCACTGGCTATAGTCACACTTGTAATGATAAAAACTGGAACTTTTTGGTCAGTCGGCATTTTCTTTTTTAAACTGTTAATTATATTGTCTTATTGTGTTTATAAGATAGCTTTTGTCAATAATTTTCCTCTTAGAAATAACTTTGGTAATTTTATTCAGATACGTACTATATCTGTAGCGGTCCTTGGCTAGAGCCTGATTCTGTCAATTAGTAATATTTTTATTCCTCCAGTTGAACAAACTTTCATATGGACCACAAACATTATATTCTCTTCTACATCTCTGTTAAGATTCTTTAAATAACTCAGGGCATTGAAGCGATCGCAGCTTTGACCTGTTTGGAAGTAGTACATATGCTGCTGTATGTCCTCATGGCAGCAATGTATGCAACAAACAGAAAGCTGTGTGAATTTAACATGTGGCTGTGGAATGTTACAGCGTCACACTAGTATATAGAACGAGAAGTCACACTTTTCAATTTTCTTTTGAAAAATCCGTCTGTCCACAGGCAGCCCAAAACATAAAGTCCAGTTAAAAATATGATTTCATACCTAAATTTCTGTTTCTAATATTCAGGTGCTGTAGGTATAATTCAAATAGCCAATCATCAGAAAATTGCATCTTCAAATACCTGTGTGTTTTCTTTTCAAAAGGGATGACTTGTAGCGGGGATGTTTGACCCTGTACACATTTAGAGCCTGGTGCCTAATGTTGGATGTTGCAGGTCATGGTATGCTGGCGAGTACATGCACGTTTGGATGCTGTGTGCAAAAGTAGTGTTCTGAGCCGAGCTGAGTGGGTCAAAGCTGCGTGCGGATGTGATCATTGCCAGGATGCTGAGTGAGGCAGGAGGGAGCTGTAAGGAAAAGGTTTGGGGGATAAAGGGATCAATTTACCAGAGATTGGGGGCTGGATGCCTGACTGGTCATTGGAGCTGAGCAATTGGGCCTGAATTATCTCCACCACACGCTTGAAACGTCGGCTGGGACCTGATGAGCAAGCACATTATTGTTATACCACTTGAAACGTCATTAAGGGTGTACTCTAGCTTGACTAAATTAATAAAAAGGTCATATATATATATATATATATATATATATATATATATATTAGGGGTGTAACGATTCATCGATACACATCGATTAATCGATATAATGCTCTACGATTTATTGGCATCGATGCTAAACGTAAACATCGATTTATATCGCCGTGTTTGACCTCGGACATTAGACGCGACTTTATTTTGAAATCCAGTTCATTGTTGCTTGCTTCCTCTTTCCGGGAGCAGTACGCGGCGTGCTTGTGTTGTGAGCAGAGCAGGCACGTGAAAGGGGAGCCGACAACTACGCGGCTCCTGGGCTGGTGCTATGGCTAGTGTCCAAGAAGACGAGGAAATTCGCTCCCCTTTGGGCTTCAAGTCATTCGTTTGGAAGCACTTTGGATTCCAAAGAATAGATGGCTCAACGGACAATTAAAATTATTGTAAATAAATAGTTCAGTAATGCACTTTAAAGTTAATGGTATTACAAAAAAAGAAAGAATATTCATTTTCTTTACTTATATGAGAAAGAATATAGGAATTTGATAAAGTTCAGTGTTAAAATAAGCACTTTGTATACTACAATACTCTTGTAATTTCCTAAATAAAGAGTTTGCAGTACCTTGTTGATTTTGCGTATGAATTGTTATAAATCAGGATATTGTATTATATTTTTTATTTAAAAAAAATAAAATAAAAATAAAAATATCGATCGTGGAGCACTATATCGTGATGTATCGTGAATGAATCACAGCAGGCTTTAAGATATCGGCAAATATCGTATCGTGGTTCTTTGTATCGATATGATATCGTATCGTGACAAAACCCGCGATTTACACCCCTAATATATATATATATGTATAGGTATATAAAGGTCATCCAACATTGGAAAAAAATATATATACCGTAATTTTCGGACTAAAAGTCGCTCCGGAATATAGGTCGCATTAGCCATAAAATGCACAATAACGTGAAAATAAACATATATAAGTCGCTCCGGAGCATAAATCGCATTTTGGGGGGAAATTTATTCGACAAAATCCAACACCAAGAACAGACATGAAGGAGCAACAACAGGCTAAACGATAGGTATGCTAACGTGACATAAACACAAACGAAGAGCTGAGAACGGGCCTGACGTAACATTCAGAGTTATTAAAAAAAACTATTACCGTATTTTCCGCCCTAAAAGGCGCACCGGGTTATAAGGCGCACCTTCAATGAACGGCCCATTTTAAAACTTTGTCCATATATAAGGCGCACCGGCTTATAAGGCGCATAAAATAGAAGCTATACTGCATCAAACTGAGGTTGACTAGGGTTGCGGTATGCATCCACTAGCCAATAACCAACGAGCCCTCTGTAAACAATCGCGTTTCTCAAACGATCTCCTATAAAATGATCAGAACTGACTAAAGTTCGATCTAACGCATTGGTACTACTTACCTATGTTTCCCTTCCATATCGATCCGTAGATTTACTCGAAACATTAACAGAGCAGCCTATTTTGACATGAAATAGCCTGGTACGTATAGCAGCTATCGCAATAGCATTAGCCATCCGCAAAGTCTCACGAGCCTCAGCGAAGTGTAAACAATCGCGTTTCTCAAACGATCTCCTATAAAATGATCGGAACTGACTAAAGTTCGATCCAACGCATTGGTACTACTTACCTATGTTTCCCTTCCATATCGATCCGTAGATTTACTCGAAACATTAACAGAGCAGCCTATTTTGACATGAAATAGCCTGGTACGTATAGCAGCTATCGCAATAGCTTTAGCCATCCGCAAAGTCTCACGAGCCTCACCTCGCAATCTCCCATGAGCCTCAGCAAAGTGTAAACAATCGCGTTTCTCAAACGATCTCCTATAAAATGATCGGAACTGACTAAAGTTCGATCCAACGCATTGGTACTACTTACCTATGTTTCCCTTCCATATCGATCCGTAGATTTACTCGAAACATTAACAGAGCAGCCTATTTTGACATGAAATAGCCTGGTACGTATAGCAGCTATCGCAATAGCATTAGCCATCCGCAAAGTCTCACGAGCCTCACCTCGCAATCTCCCATGAGCCTCAGCAAAGTGTAAACAATCGCGTTTCTCAAACGATCTCCTATAAAATGATCGGAACTGACTAAAGTTCGATCCAACGCATTGGTACTACTTACCTATGTTTCCCTTCCATATCGATCCGTAGATTTACTCGAAACATTAACAGAGCAGCCTATTTTGGCATGAAATAGCCTGGTACGTATAGCAGCTATCGCAATAGCATTAGCCATCCGCAAAGTCTCACGAGCCTCACCTCGCAATCTCCCATGAGCCTCAGCAAAGTGTAAACAATCGCGTTTCTCAAACGATCTCCTATAAAATGATCGGAACTGACTAAAGTTCGATCTAACGCATTGGTACTACTTACCTATGTTTCCCTTCCATATCGATCCGTAGATTTACTCGAAACATTAACAGAGCAGCCTATTTTGACATGAAATAGCCTGGTACGTATAGCAGCTATCGCAATAGCATTAGCCATCCGCAAAGTCTCACGAGCCTCACCTCGCAATCTCCCATGAGCCTCAGCAAAGTGTAAACAATCGCGTTTCTCAAACGAACTCCTATAAAATGATCGGAACTGACTAAAGTTCGATCCAACGCATTGGTACTACTTACCTATGTTTCCCTTCCATATCGATCCGTAGATTTACTCGAAACATTAACAGAGCAGCCTATTTTGACATGAAATAGCCTGGTACGTATAGCAGCTATCGCAATAGCATTAGCCATCCGCAAAGTCTCACGAGCCTCACCTCGCAATCTCCCATGAGCCTCAGCAAAGTGTAAACAATCGCGTTTCTCAAACGATCTCCTATAAAATGATCGGAACTGACTAAAGTTCGATCTAACGCATTGGTACTACTTACCTATGTTTCCCTTCCATATCGATCCGTAGATTTACTCGAAACATTAACAGAGCAGCCTATTTTGACAGGAAATAGCCTCGCGGGTACAACAGCTATTCGGTGACGCCCCCTGACTACAGTTGCCGTAATGCTGGGAAGCGATGCGACCTTGTAATTTATTTGTCGTACTAAAACGTACTGAAACATTTTGGCAGAGCACTGT
This sequence comes from Syngnathus acus, assembly GCF_901709675.1. Lineage (NCBI taxonomy): Eukaryota > Metazoa > Chordata > Actinopteri > Syngnathiformes > Syngnathidae > Syngnathus > Syngnathus acus. The sequence continues at coordinate 21,286,016 of NC_051089.1, read as the reverse complement.
GTACAACCAGTATGGATCAACAAATTCATCAGTTGATCCATATATAAGGCGCACTGGCCTATAAGGCGCACTGTCGGCTTTTGAGAAAATTTTAGGTTTTTAGGTGCGCCTTTTAGGGCGGAAAATACGGTACATAAATAACACGTTTATAAAACCATCTGTGTCACTCCAATTCATTAAATCCATCGATCGTCCTTTGTCAGCAATGGGTGCGCGCCGCTGACGGCGCTTGCACTTCAAAATATTCCACAGGCCCATATAACAATATATAAATTAGATATCACATAACTATTATATAAGCAATAATATTATCAAACCATCTGTGCACTCTAAATCATTAAATCCATCTATCAAATTCCTCGTCCTTTGTCAACAACGCCGCGCCGCGCGTGCGCCCTGACGTCAGCCTCGTCGTTATTCCACAGATCTAGTGTATAACTATATTGTAGCGTTAACAAAGCACAAGGAAAGACGTGGGTTTGGTAAACGGCTCTTTATTTAACAAAACAAACCTCCAGGCGTGTGGCGGCGTGGACTTCCAGCCACGGGGGTGGAAGAGAGCTCCGTAGAGTAGGACCGGGCGTGCGTAAAAGCCATGACCGAGCCCCATCCACTGTCCCCGGACAGCCACCCGGCCGAGCGCCGGCCCCCGACTTCTATCCACGGAGGTGAAAGAGAGCTACGTAGAGTAGGACCGGGCGTGCGTAAAAGCCATAATAGTTTTTCAAACCTTCTGTGTCACTCCAAATCCTTAAATCCTTCAAACTCTTCGTCCTCCGTGTCACTTAGAAACAAAGCCGCTAATGATGCCGGTAGTACGTGGGGCCCTTCGTCATCTTCGTCATCCCGTGATCAATCTTTGTCCTTTTTGTAAACAACCGCCGCGCCACGCCGCGTCGCGCTGCTGACGTCACTTGAAATTCAAATTACAGTAATCCCTTGCTACATCGCGGTTCGTTTATCGCGGTTTCACTTTTTTTTTTGGAAAATCTTTGAAAAAAAACATATAAATATGTATATGTATATATATATATATATACGTATATATACGTATATATACGTATATATATATACACACATACACGCACACACACACGCACACGCACGCACGCACGCACGCACACAACCACCCACTCACAAGCTTACTGACGGCTGATATTAGAGTTTTCAATGAAGCATACAGGTACTTTTTGCCGAGACTGTAGGAGAAAACTGGAGTATTAAGGTAGTCAATAAATCTTAGACTATAGAGAGGTCTAATATTTTATAGCTCATTTGTGAACTACATTTAGTTTACTTTGAATCATAATTTTCACATTCATGAATTACATTTTTTCTCAGGAGTGCAAAGCACCGGGGGAGCTAGAGTGGGGACCACGGGTTCACTGGCCCCCCTGAAATATGCGTGGAGGCCCCAGGTGTCAGGCCAGAGAATTTCCTTTTGGTATTTTTCCTGGATTTGTTTCCACATTTCGCCCCCTTCCCTGTAAGTAACTTATAATGAATCTTTATTGTTTTTTGAAGAATTTGGGGGGAGGGTTGTAAATTTTTGACCTGACCTGAGAGCAGTGTGAAGGTGACAGAATAGATGCCGTTCTCCTTGCTGGCACAGGTACTCTCTGAGTAGGTGATGTCCACCTGGAACTTCACAGGCTTCTGGAAAACTGTTGGACCAGTCGTGGACTTGTACTCAGCTCGAAAGCTAGTTTGGGATATGACACTGTGGCTCAGACTGGGTATCTGAGGAGGAGATCAGACCATTTATGCATCAGATGTGACGATAGTATGGAGCAAAACAAGGACACATGATGTTGATGTTACATTAAAACACACTGTGATGTTGTCCGATGTCAGCATTGACAGCACGACAAGGACATCGTACTAAAAATCGAGGCCACATGGTACTGTGTCTGTGAACTGGAACTATGCCACGGAGGAAGAACAAATAAAACTAAACACTCCAATTAGAGGCAAAGCTTACATTTGAGATATTTTAACATTTTTATCAGAACTAAACCAACATGTTGAGGTAATGAATATTGATATTGATACATATATTTCTATTCAGGGGTTCGTCATATAATCTCAATATATAGTATAAAATATAATATCAATACAATGTATATATACATATACGTATGTATCTAAAAAAATCTGTAATGCATATACAGTCTAAAAACTCCCCTCCAAAAGTATTGGAACAGTCAATATTTTTATTTGTTCTGTAGATGGAAACCTTTTGATTTTCATTACTTTGGTCAAGGTTCTTTGTATGTTTATAAAACGTTCTCTCTACACATTTTGGCAAATTCGAGCTCAGTCTTTCCCTCAAAATGACTGATTTGCATTTTCTGGTGTAGTTTCTGTACAATTGTTCATGAATTCTTCTCTAAAAAAAAAATGGTTGTATCCTTTAACATAGATGTCAAACTCTAGGCCCAGGGGCCAGATACGGCCCGCCACATCATTTTATGTGGCCCACGAAGACAAATTTTGCATCAACTTTGTTTCATTACAACATTACAAACTGTCTTCACTTTTTAAAAAGTAGAGATATTGCTAGCAATTTTTATTACTATTCATCTTTTTAAACTATGTGTTTACTAGTTTCTGATTTCAAAACTAGTTATTCATTAGTTTGTCGTGTAGCCTATACTGTAAATAATATATGGGGTTGACAGTCATAATGGCCCTCTGAGGTAAATTATAACTACAATGCAGACCGCGACAAAAATGAGTTTGACACCCCTGCTTTACTAGAAACCTATAGAGATAGTTCTTTACTACAAACCTTTGGAGATTGTCTTTGTTGAATTCATTAACAATTGTTTTGAGGCCTTTACCGGTCACGCATTTCTGACATCAGCAGCTTCTACTTTTACTTTCCTGTTTTACACTCCCTATTTTTAATCTATTAGGCTATTTAGTACACCAGTGGTTTCTTTTGTTTTTAGGGAATTCCACATATTTGTATTGTGCATTGTGGATTGGCACTGATTGATTTGAAATATTGTCATTAGCTTCATCATCACCATTGGTTGTTATTGTCTTTGTCATGCCGTCATGTTTTGTGGGTTATTGTTGTCTCGTCTTTTTGTCGTATTGTCTCTTCCTGTTTTATTTTGATAAGTAACTCCCCTCTCGTTTCAGTTCGTGGGCCCTTCCTCTGTGCGTCAGTCTACTTGTCTTCCCTGATCCTAATCGTGTGCACCTGTGCCCTTGTTCCTGATTGTGTGCACCTGTGTCCTTACCCTTCTGTGTGTATTTAGTCAGTCTTCCCCTTGTCTTGTGCCAGTGCGTCTTGTCCCGTCCAGAGCACCAGCGATCGTGTGAGTTAATGAAACCTTTTGAGAACCTAGCTACTTTTTGAGAACCTAGTTTGTGAAGAAACCTTTGTCGTCAAGCCTAAACTCTGAGTTTTTCAGTTTTTGTTTTTTGCCACCTTGTTTTCCCTCTTTTGAGGCGCTTTTGGTTTTTTGCTGACTTCAGCCTGTCAGAATAAATTCCTTTTTTTCTTGTCACTCTGCATCCGACTCCTCTCCTTGATCCAAGTCTGACAGTCTCATAGACATCCTTATGTTTTGCTTGCTATGGTTTGATTCACTTCTAACTAGTGGATTCAAACCAAATGTGTTATCTCCTTAAGCTACAATTCTGATGTACAAAGTACATAAAAGCTGAAGTGCTGTAGTTCTAATAATTTACAGGAGGGTGTATCAAGAGGAGACAAAGATAGACACCTACAGAGAGGAAAGCGTGGACAATGTCTGCTTTTATGGAGCTGAGAGGTTTGTCTTTGATCACAATGAAGATCTGCTCCTCCTTCTCCAAGTTGATGAAGTTACCAAACCAAGATTTTTTTGCAAGTCTACAGAAAAATGAGACAGATGACAACAAAACTTGAACTTATAAAATGGTATAATCAATAATACTGCACTTTTGTGAAGGCAAAGAATCATATGGTGTACTGCGGTGTCACTTACTCTGGAGAAGAGTCCGGGGTGAGACTAGACATGTCCTCCTGTGTGGGCACTGCACATGCAAGAACTGGGTTAGTATATACTTGAGTGTGTTTGAATCTGTGTGTTTAGAAGTGTACTGTATCTAAATTAAAAAAAATTAAACATAATGGAGGCACTTTTTTTTTTTTCATCCAGGTGCCATGACATGTTTTTTGCTCTGTTAAATTGTTTAACATGTTCAGACTAAACCAACAAATTGATTTATCTACACAGTTGATCATCATTTGGGGACATGGGTATGCTGGAGCCTATCACAGCTGGACACCTACTAATCGAAGGGACCTACAGTATAGTCAACCATTCAATTTACAAACTTCATTAAACCAAGCATGCATGTTTTGGGAATGTGGGAAGAAACTGGAGAAAACCAACATAAGAAGAGGGAAAACATGCAAACTCCACACAGGAAGGCCGGAGTCCGGATTCAAGCTCACAAATTGCTGAATTGTGAGCCCTATGTGCTATGAACCACTACACTGAATTGATTCAACACCGAAGAAAATACTAGCTGTATAACATGCAGATCTGGGTAAATGTAAGTTCTTTTGTAGTAGAAAAGAGCCACATTGTTAGATTGCAACAGTATGTTATCTTTTGTTCCATGATCACCAAACCAAGTCTGTTATTTCATTTTGTTGACAGTACATCAACATCAAATTGTGAAAACGACCTCTTTACAAAGGTAAGTGATGATCAAGATTGGTAACTGATAATCTCAGGCATTCACAATTCATCTTTTATCCACAGGTTTGGTCTACACAATATAAGTGTAAATGTTCCTTTTTGTCACTGTTATCTGCATGGATATGACTGGGTTTAATGTATGGGTTACATGATTGTTAGCTCAAAAGCCTGTTTTGGTAGTCTTACTAACAATTAGAGCGCTGCTGCACACATACAAATGGTAAACCAGTCACAATATGCCAACCCTTCACTCCAACTTTACCTTGCATTTTCCTGCGATGGAAACGAGGGGAGCCCAGGAAGCTGTTCTTGATGGAGTTGAGGCGCGTCCTCCAGGGCATGCCGCCGATCGAGGGGCTGGGTGGAGGTGTTGGACTAGGTGTGCCAGTTGGGCTGTCCTTTGGTGTGTGCACTGGGGTGCCTTTGGGAGTGGGGAGAGGGCTGCCTCTGGGGGAAGGATGGGGGGTAACCTGCGAGTTGGGGAAAGATTTGCCATTGTGGTCAGGGTGCAGGTGGTGGCGGCGCAGGGGTGACATTGGAGGCGCAGGAGAAAGAGGGATGGAGAGCTTTGGGGGTACGGTAAGGGGGGGGGGGGCGCCTCACATGCGGGCTGTTGAGGATGCAGGGTGCTAAAGGCTGACTGGGTGTGGAGGGCTCAGACTTGGGGTTGGAGGTGGTCTGGGCTGTTTTGGGGAGGGGGTTGGACCTGGTAGTCAGCAGAGGCTTTGCAGACACTTTGGGCTTGGCAGGGAGGGTCTGGGTGCGAGGGTGCATGAGGGGAGACCCCATCTTGGGCTGGAAGGAGTTGGGTAAGCGGGGCCCCACGCCGTTAAGGCGGACCTCAAGTGAGTGTGTGGGGCTGCAATTGGGGGACTGACACAGATCTGGGGACTGGGGTGGTATGAAAAAACGCCGGTTGGGCTGTGATTTGTCATGCGCCAGTAAACATGACAACAGAGTCAGCCATGAGAAAATGCGGCAACCAAGGCATCATCATGGCCCAATAAAAGTTCATTCCCATGAATAAAACACAGCAGGAAATGAAAAAGCGTGTGGCAGATGGGTTGAGAAGTGGAGCAGGCAGGAGGTGGTGAGAGTGCATGAAAGAAAGA